>NC_090650.1:125467419-125569919 GCF_040937935.1 Hyperolius riggenbachi
GAGAGAACCAATTTAAAAACAAAACTCCTTTTTAAACTGGTAAAATGACATTTTCCTGCAGCACACTGAAGGCACAGGGGGGCAGATGTGATATAGTGGGGGTGGGGACACAAAGGGTAACAAAGATCTTGTTTGTCCCCCTACCTGTATTCACATTTCAAATGTTGAGAAAAGGCAGGTAGAGTAAAAGTGAGAAAAGGAATGGATGAGGACTGCCTACACCACCATGTTGCCTAATTTATTTTGATGAATCAGTGGTGTCTACTGGACTAGTAAATTATTCCCACAGATGACCCTTAAGGTGCGTACACACATGCGACTGTAGTCATTTGTAACGATCGTTCCCCGATCTTTACCAACGACGATCGTTACAAAAAACGAACCACCGACTATTAAGGCAAACGATGAACGAGCCAAATCGCTACAAAAGAAAGTTCTGTCTCGGCGGATTTTAACCAACGACGATCGTTTGCAAAAGTAGTACATCGTTGGAAACGGTCGTTCGTACTAGGCTTGACATGCGCATTTCACTATTTCTCTGTGAAACTTCTCATTTTTATGCGCAGGCGCAATAGTTGCTTTACGTGATGTAACGTTCGTTCTAACGATCAGATCGTTACACACCTTTTAAAACTATCTTTACTTAGGTCGTTCTTTCATCAATTAAAAGTTCGTTCATGTGTGTACGTAGCATTAGACTGACGGCTTTTTTTTTTTTTTTTAAATTGCCTGTGCCAGCTATTTTGGCATACTAGTGACTGAATGTTTTTACAATCTCTACATGTTCCATAATCCACATTTGTCAGTAGAAATTGTGTTTTGAGGGCAAATAGACATTTCATACAGTATTATGGTAATTTTGATGAAAATCTATGCAGCTTGTACATGGGAGATAGCCAATCTTAAAAGCATGGGATTGGTCGGATTTTCAACATTTGCTTAGCTCTGCATCAACTTATTTGCATACAGTGGTTTGCAAAGGTATTTGGCCCCCTTGAAGTTTTCCACATTTTGTCATATAACTGCCACAAACCTGAATCAATTTTATTGGAATTCCATGTGCAAGACCCATACAAAATGGCATGCACGTGAGAAGTGCAACGAAAATCATACAGGATTCCAAACATTAAAAAAAAAAAACCCTGCAAAGTGGGGTGTGCGTAATTATTCAATTCTGCCCCCTAAGTCAATACTTTGTAGAACCACCTTTTGCTGCAATTACAGCTGCCAGTCTTTTAGGGTATGTCTCTACCAGCTTTGCACATCTAGAGACTGAAATCCTTGCCCATTCTTCTTTACTAAACCGCTCCAGCTCAGTCAGATTAGATAGACAGCGTTTGTGAACAGCAGTTTTCAGATCTTGCCACAGATTCTTGATTGGATTTAGATATGGATTTTGACTGGGCCATTCTATCACATGGATATGTTTTTATTTTAAACCATTCCATTGTTGCCCTGGCTTTATGTTTAGGGTCGTTGAGACTGGGGCGGAGGTTCACCTTTCAGCAGGACAATTCTTTTGCAGATTCCAAGAGGTTTTCTTCCAAGATTGCCCTGTATTTGACTCCATCCATCTTCCCATCAACTCTGACCAGCTTCCCTGTCTCTACTGAAGGGAAGCACCCCCAGAGCATGATGCTGCCACCACCCTATTTGACAGTGGGGAGGGTGTGTTCAGAGTGATGTGCAGTGTTAGTTTTCCGCCACACATAGCGTTTTGCATTTTGGCCTAAAAAGTTTCATTTTGGTCTCATCTGACCAGAGCACCTTCTTCCACATGTTTGCTGTGTCCCCCACATGGCTTGTGGCAAACTGCAAACGGGACTTCTTATGCTTTTCTGTTAACAATGTCTTTCTTCTTGCCACTCTTCCATAAAGGCCAACTTTGTGCAGTGCACAACTAATAGTTGTCCTATAGACAGATTCCCCCACTTGAGTTGTAGATCTCTGCAGCTCGTCCAGAGTCACCATGGGCCTCTTGACTGCATTTCTGATCAGCGCTATCCTTGTTCGGCCTGTGAGTTTAGGTGGACGTGCTTGTCTTGGTAGGTTTGCAGGTGTGCCATACTCCTTCCATTTCTGAATGATCGTCTGAACAGTGCTCCGTGGGATGCTCAAGGCTTTGGAAAATTTTTGTAGCCTAAGCCTGCTTTAAATGTCTCAATAACTTTATCTGGTGTGTTCTTTGGACTTCATGGTGTTGTTGCTCCCAATATTCTCTTAAAGAGAACCCGAGGTGGGATTTAATTATGTTACTGGGGCACAGAGGCTGGTTGTGCACACTAAGACCAGCCTCCGTTGCCCCATGGGGTGCCTCCATGTCCCACCTGCACGCCGCTATACCCCCGCAGTGCTGGCGACACGCAGCGCGTCGCCAGCACAAGGTTTACCTATGCGCTGTCAGTCAGCGCCGCTCCCCCGCCTCCTCCGCATCGGCGCTACCCGACCGCGTCACTTCCCTTCTATCAGCGGGAGGGAAGGGACACGGGCGGGTAGTGCCGAGGTGGGGGAGCGGCGCTGACAGACAGCGGTTAGGTAAACATTGTGCTGGCGACACGCTGCGTGTCGTCAGCACTGCGGGGGGTATAGCAGCGCGCAGGGGGGACATGGAGGCACACCATGGGGCAACGGAGGCTGGTCTAAGTGTGCACAACCAGCCTCTGTGCCCCAGTAACATAATTAAATCCCACCTCGGGTTCTCTTTAAGCCCCTTCTACACGATACGATTCTTTGTGTGATTTGATTACGATTCTATTTACGATACGATTAAATCCGACATGTCCGATCGGGATTCGATTCATTTCGATTTGCCATTGCAAAACAATGGCAAATCGAAATGAATTGAATCCCGATCGGACATGTTGGATTTGATCAGATTGTAAATAGAATTGTAATCGAATCGCACAAAGAATCGTATCGTGTAGATGGGGCTTTAGACAACTTCTGAGGCCGTCACAGAGCAGCTGCATTTGTACTGACATTAGATTACACACAGGTGCACTCTATTTAGTCATTAGCACTCATCAGGCAATGTCTATGGGCAACTGACTGCACTCAGACCAAAGGGAGCTGAATAATTACGCACACCCCACTTTGCAGATATTTATTTGTAAAAATGTTTGGAATCCTGTATGATTTTCATTCCACTTCTCATGTGTACACCACTATGTGTTGGGCTTTCACATTGAATTCCAATAAAATTGATTCATGTTTGTGGCAGTAATATGACAAAATGTGGAAACCGTCAAGGGGGCCGAATACTTTTGCAAACCACTGTATCTAGCCAACTGAAAAGAGTGGAGTGTCGTGAACTACAATACAGATAAAGAACTACTAGAGGAGTAACATCCATGAATCCAATAGGCAATCATACCTTTGTTCCAAAAAGGGAAAAGCGGGAAACGAAAAAAGTAATGCAGAATCCCCTTCAGACATGGATGCCGAAATTCCGCTACGTTTAAAGACTGCAACAGGCATAAGTAGTTTTGGCGCAAAATGTCTTTAGACATCTGCGGCACATACAGACAGCAAGCAGGAAACGTCTGAAGACGGTGGCAGTCTAAGGGTGAATTCAGTCTTGAAGTGCATACACACATCCAATTTTGATTGGTCAATAACTGACCAATTTTAACACCTCCACATAGTATGAGGGCCCACAGACTTTGAATACTATGAGCAGATTGTGGATGGAGGTTCTCATACTACATGGAAGTGGTAAAATTGGGCAATTGAAATTGGATGTGTGTACCAGGCTTTAGGCCTTGAACACACAAGCAACCCTTCTCTTGCAAAGCTCTTGCAAATGGAATGCTATGGGGGATTTGTAGAAAATCACATTGCTCAAGTGGGATCACACCCATAGCATTACATTAGCAAGAGCTTTTCAAATCCCAAGCACTCAGAAAAGCGTAGCCAGTGGGTCCCAAGCGTCAGTCAACTTGTGAGGGCTGTATATTTGTTTGACAAATTGTGTGACGGATTATTTAATATTATGACCTTCAATACTAGACTTTACCCTTAAATATTCCTATTTATTGTTTACTGCTAAATCATCAAAAAGCTTTACAGAAGAACTATAGTGAAAATAACAAACTGGCTTCTTTTTTTTTTTTTTTTTTTCTTCAATATCGATTAATAGATTGTCACTGCTTGACCATTGTAAAAAAATTTTCCTCTCCCTGATTTTCATTCTGAAATGTATCTCTGGTGGTGACCTCTTTAGTTCTGCCAGGTGATCTTTACGGAATGCTTGTTACTGAGTGTTCTATGCACAGAGGAAGATGCTGCTTGCTTGGCATGGGAATATATCCGACAATGCAGCCAGGTTCACAGACTGCAAACTATCACACTGTGGGAGGGTTTTCACCACAATATCAGCCATGCAAACTCCCCGATCTATTTGAGAAAAGTTAGATTTCTCATGGGAAATGCACAATATGGGCCACACCTCTCACAACCTCAGATCAGCAAGTTCTATAAACTTGGTCACTCCCAGAGGTCACCTCAAAAAATCTGGAGATAGAGCCTTCTGTCATGCTGCCCCTACTCTTTGGAACTCCCTGCCACACCCAGTAAAGACAGCACCATCCCTGGAGCTATTCAAATCCAGACTGAAAAGCCACCTGTTTAGCCTGGCATTTCCGGACTTATAAAATTCTTCTTCTGTACCACGATGGTCTGAGCCATGCTTATGTGCTTTGTCTTATGGGAGAAAAGCGCTTTACAAATGTTATTTGTTGTTGTTGTTGTATCAGCTACTGACTGGAATAAAGTTGTATCCTTGGTTAAAGTGCCTCATTAAGATACTTGGTCCAAAAAATTTTTTATTTTCTTTTATATAGTCAAAAGTCTGGAAATAGTTGTCTTTTATTTACCATTTTTTCCCTTGTTTGACAGGTGTTCGGTCCTTGCCTGCAGTGCCTATGTTGCCTTGGCTTTGGGCGATAACCTTATGGCTCTGAACCATGCAGACAAACTACTACAGCAACCACGATTGTCGGGGTCCCTTAAGTAAGTTTTTTTTTTTTTTTTTTTTTTTTTTTTTTTTTTTCCCCCCCCCCCAGATTCCATACTTATGAAGGGTAACTCTCTTCATTGGTCATGTGCTTCCCTTAACCAGTTGCCCTCCAGCAACCATAGGGAATAAAGAGAGTATGTTTGGATGTAATATCCATGCCTTCCCACTGACGACATGGAAAGGGGGAATCTACAAATATCTGAGCACTAGCTGCTGATATTAAAGGGATACTGTAGGGGGGTCGGGGGAAAATGAGCTGAACTTACCCGGGGCTTCTAATGGTCCCCCGCAGACATCCTGTGTTGGCGCAGCCACTCACCAATGCTCCGGCCCCGCCTCCAGTTCACTTCTGGAATTTATGACTTTAAAGTCAGAAAACCACTGCGCCTGCGTTGCCGTGTCCTCGCTCCCGCTGATGTCACCAGGAGTGTACTGCGCAGACACAGACCATACTGGGCCTGCGCTGTGCGCTCTTGATGACATCAGTGGGAGCGAGGACACGGCAACGCAGGCGCAGTGGTTTTCTGACTTTAAAGTCATAAATTCCAGAAGTGAACTGGAGGCGGGGCCGGAGCATCGGTGAGTGGCTGCGCCAACACAGGATGTCTGCGGGGGACCATTAGAAGCCCCGGGTAAGTTCAGCTCATTTTCCCCCGACCCCCCCCCCCCCCCCCCCCCCCCTACAGTATCCCTTTAAGGGACACCTTTTGTTATATGCAGAGATACTAATAATTCAGGCTTGCATAAACATTTAAAGCAAAATTTATGCAGATTGGATTTGGGACTATTTAGATTGGCCGAATTCCAAGCTGCATAGATTTAGCCCAATCTGGAATTATTTTGCTCTTCTATCTCTAACCATATGTAGTAATGCTGGGAATACACGGCTCGATTCTAAGCCATTTAGATGGCTCGATAATTTCCCACATGTCCGATTTACCCCCCCCCCCCATTCATTTCCGCTCTCTATTCCGCATTGAGGACAAGGGAAAAAGATAAACTAAGCAAAACGAGCGGAAGATAAGAGAATCGATTGGGTGGGAGACTCGAGTGGCAAAATCGAGCCGTGTATGCCCAGCATAAGCCTAGTTAATGTAGTGTAGACATTTGTTTATTTTGGTACAGCAAATGGCAGGATTGCATTGATTGTGCTCCCTCTGCTGGACACAGGCACATTATGTTCTCTTTTATCAAAAGATCCATCGACCTGAAACTTTATACACAGGAAAGTTTCAGTGCCATATTTGCCCATAGCAGGTCTCTGCTTACTAACTAGTTATATTCTCTGCTGTCATCCTAATAAAGTTTGGTGGCTGGTCACCTGTCTTACTTCAGTGGCACAATTCCTACCATAGGCACCATGAGACAAAGGCACATAACTCTTTTGGATCCAGGTTCCTACTTATATGTTCAAGAAGTTACTATAGAGATGTATGTAGGCACTGCTCACATTGCTGAAGGAAGTCAGATATGGCTGGATACATGTTAGGCTACTGGTTAGACCTGACACAGCAGCTTATGATGGCATCACAGCAGGTACAAAAAATTGAATAGAATTCCGAAAACTGAAGTCAAAAATGCAAACTGCTAGGCTTTATCTAATAGTTTTATATTGCAGCAGTTATGAAAAGCGTAGTGATTTCAAAAATAAAGGAAAACACCTATCATTAGTCTTGGGCCTAGGCAAAATTATTCACAGTTGCTAACAAGACCTAATTAGACACTGATCTGGCTAAATAAACACAGGGAAGTTAATTCCTTCAATATGTGGAATAAAAACTTTTCATTTTGTGCTGTGCAAGAGTTTGGGTCTGCTTTAACAGTGGTTACTTTTACCAGTCCATGTTTGTTTGATGATGTGGGTGACGTGGACCTCCCACACCAACAAAAATAGCAGAGCCACTTAGCCTTGCCTACTGCTTTCTAGCGCAAGGCAGTGACAAATAAAAGCAGTCCAGTCTCACATTTGCAATCTGTTATTGCATGCTCACACATCTTACACAATTAGATACTCTGGCTTGGTTAACCTTAATGGGAATTGGTCCCACATTTTAGGACCCAGCCATTTTACACAAATGGCCCTGATGGATAGGGAAGCAACTTGTGCAAAATATAAGAAATCTAAAGATTTGGCTAAGCTGTAGATGGCGTTCCTCGAGTTATACCAGCTCTGTATTCCTCATTACATCATTCAGACAGTAGCGCAGTTTGAAGTGCTTAGATTTCCCTTCTGGCTGTTCTGGTAATTTGAACTCCACTCGCAACCACTTTCTAGCTTGGCATTTCCTATTTGACATTTTTCTTTTATTTCTGAAAAGGAAACTTATGGAGAGTAAATGCCGTGTTACAATCACTCTTGATGTCATGTTTATTTTCAGAGCGGGTCAATTTAATCCCAAGCAAGGCAAAGTGTTACTGCCTAGCAAGGCAGCCAGAGCACAGGGCTGGGGAAAGAGTTAAGCTGTTCAGGGGGGGTCAAAGTCCTGACAAAAAAAGTGACCCTTAAGTGTGAGTTACTGAACCATAACTGGTAATTTCCTCACTTCTGTTTAATGACCATCCCACAGTGACGGCTTTGTTACCAATTGATTTCTTCCTTACAGGACAAGGGTTGTAAAATATGTATTTAATGTTAATTGCCGCTGTGTTATTAGAGCCAGAGCTACAGTGGCTGATTTCTTTCATGTGTTAAAACAAACTTGATAAATCGTGTTATTGCACTCAGACACATGACATTTCATCCTGCTCTTTGCATGACCTCTACTGGGATTATTTTGCCTGCCAGTGTAAAACTGTTTTTGTTAGTGTATGAGATTAATCACATTGGATTGGCTAAAGATACAATTCACTTCTATCACATTTAATACATTTGATTTAAACGGTATTCCACTTTCCTGAAACAATTACAAATATAGATTGGAGCTATATATGTACAGTTTGTTATTAATGGGAAAGAAAAATCTTTCCAGTTCAATCTGCAACTAGCTAAAGATTTCCAAAAATGACAGGATGCCCACATTGCTCTTCTTTACTCCAAGCAGAGCATACAGATTACTGTTGCCAAGGTTGCAGAGGTCTGCATCAGGTTTGGTACCTGCGGGTCGGGGTCGGGTACCCGTTTTGATTTTTGGCAAGTGCAGGTAGCGGGGCTGCGGGTGAGGGTCTGAAAAATTAGACCTCTAGCTTGGAGTACAGTTGCTGTGAGACTTTACAGACAATACTGCCCTAATGCAAAGTTATTAGCATTACACAGCAGAAACCTTTAACACCCCTCAGACAGATTTTGTAATAAAAAAAAAAAAAAAAAAAATTGGCCCGATTGCTTTGTTTTTATATGCATACAACACAGTCAAGCAGATATGCTATTTGCCATTAATTCTTGCAGTATGTACTGTCAACACAGTGTACATATATCTTTCTTTTGATACATATTCCATTGTGCTGGATTGTCGCTGAACTGACACATTATTGATAAGCCGGTCATACACCATACAGTCTTGATTAATCATTTTTACCCCTGCCATGTTTAGCATCTGTGGAAAGATTCCTTAATCCGTACATAGATATGATATTGTACTATTCAGATTATATGCTTTCTGGACCACTTTTGACCATTTAGCAGCCAATTTATTTAGAGGCTTGAAAGTGCTCCAGGCCAATTTATTTTAGAACATTTTTTTTTTAATTTCTTGTTATATTTCCTTGCTTCTAATTAGTACTGCTGAAGTGTATATTTATGGCCACTTGTCAATAAGGGGCAGTGTGAGACTTCTTTCAGTTTCTGTATTTTCTGCCAGCAGAGAGAGAAATCAAAGCATTCTTAAGGTGGCCACTAATGGTCCAATTTATATAGAAAATCGTTTGAGCGATCAGAAATTCTGACTGGAAGAAAAATCGTTCACTACACCATCAACAAACCAATCTTTGCTTCCTATCTATCACAACCAATCAAGAAAATCCAAATTTTGGTTTGACAAAAATCCAATCGGACGACTATTTTTATAATCGTTCATAATCGATTGTGCCCTTCAACTGAGATTATTTTCAACCAATCCGATCAGAATTTCTGATCGTTTGAACGATTTTTCGCTAGAAATTGGACCATTAGTGGCCACCTTAAAAATGTGACCAGTTACAAAACTGCCCAGGTTACTAAACTAGATATAATGTATGTAGCTGTATACACCAATAAGCCACAGCACTAAAACCCACAGAGTTGGAGTAAATAAAATTACCTTTTAACAGTGGGTACCTGTCAAGTAGTGGAATATACTGGGTAGCAGGTGAGCAGAAAAATGGGTAATTGTAACGGTCTAAGCTACTTTAGCAATGGTCAAATCATAATGGTTAGATTACACATACTGCCAAAAGGACTACTTTTGGTAGGTAGTAGCCACACTTCCTTATAAAACCCGCCTACCAAAGCACATCTTGTGAACCAAGGGCAGGGAGCTTTTGTGGAATAAAGTCTGATCTGTGCTCCACGTTTCAGATTACAGGACTTAAAGGATCTGCTGCTAACATCTTGGTGCCAGTACCACAAGACTTCTTCAGAGGTCTTGAGGAATCCATCCATGATGGATCAGAGTTGTTTTAGCAGCACAATATATTCAGTTTATAATGTTCACCTAGCGATGTGTATATAGAACAGTGGTTTAAACCATACTTTAACACTGAAATCTGAAAGAAATCTCCCCTCTCCTTAAAGGAAACCTAAAGCGAGGGGAAGCAGTTTTCTTTTACTTACCTGGGGCTTTTTCCAGCCCCCCGCATTCTATCAAGTCCCTTTGCTTTTCTGCCGGTGTAATGTCTGATTGTGCTGCCCGGAAGCTCCCTTCCACACTGAGTAGCACGCATGCTCAGTGTGAAGTTAATTATGCTGCTGATGGTAAAATAATAAATATCTCCGCTTCCACACATCCTACACTCCCCAAATTTTCAGGGTAGGGAGGGGACCCCCCGAACCACCTCTATGCCAAATTGCAGCCCCCGAGACCCACTGGTTCCCGAGATAGGTTTCTCTACCAGTGGGTCTCGGGGGCTGCAATTTGGCATAGAGGTGGTTCGGGGGGTCCCCTCCCTACCCTGAAAATTTGGGGAGTGTAGGATGTAAAGAAGCAGAGATATTTATCATCAGCAGCATCATTAAATAGGAACTGTGGCTGCACAGTCTCCTACTGCGCATGCGGGGCAGCGCAAATCCAAAGGCAGCGTAATCAGACACAAGACCGGTCTGAGAGGTTGTGCCACTCCCGGACTAGTAGGCCTCAATGATCGCACTCCCTTTGGCTGGCAGCATTCTGCACCTGTGCATTTCACAAAACTTACCACTGCGCAAGCACAGAATGCGATTTGAGGAGACGCCTGGCAGATCATGTGTGTTAGCCCACAACTGGGCTCAGTTGCAGTTTGTGCTACGCCACAACTGACTGGACCAAAAGGACATCAAGGACCTCTCTTAAGTCTCTTTAAATCTCAGGGATTGTAGTGCTAGCTACATGGTATTGACAGAGAATAGAGACAAAAACTGGGAATCTTGTAGCGATATAGAAATAAGATAATTGTCTGAGTCCTCACTGGGGAAACGGCTCTTACTTTGTCTTCATACTTAGCATTAGTTGTGTGACCAGCACTTTAATGCTAAGGAGAGGGGAATGTTTCTGACGTCTGTTACATTATTAATGTGTACTCCAAGGGCTGTTTTGTTTTAAATAGTGCTATGTTGTGTACAGCTCTGCTCTTACGGCGTGCAAAGGAACTATGATGTATCCAGCACATTATCTGGGGGAAAAAAGCTTGTTTTGTCTGGTGGATAACTCCAGCTGAGTTTTAAAGGGGAAAAAGGAAATCTCTAGTTATCACTTAAAAATTGTCTAATCTATCTTTACCAAAAGCCATCTGGTACATGAACTCTGCCTCTGTGTTGTGCTTCCTTTCACTGAATAGTTTTCGAAGAACACTGGAGACATTCCCAAACAAATTGAGAATGTCCTCATTTTTTGTCAGTGTGTTGCTTTTTGAAGCCTTAGAAGCCAACCCGGGCCTCACGGCTCTTGTGTCAGACCTGTGAATTTGGCCATGATGTGAAGGGGGAGGAGGAAAGTGGATGAGACATTCCAAAAATGCTTTCAAGTAAGCCAAGACCTCCTGCATAGTCTTTCTGATCTTCGTTTGTTTGTCAGGAGCCGTGCTACAGCCATCCAGTTGTTTATGCTTTTTTACTGATATTCCATCACCACCATATTTGTCTGCTTATAGTTTAGTTGAAGTAATAATTCTAGTTTAAACCCACCAATACATATTATTAGTGCTATAGATCTACAGTTACTACTACTACTTGTAAATATTTTTTGACAGCTGAACTCCTAAGCGGCAAGCTAGTGATTTATACAGAAAGTGATAATTTTCTGAAACATGAATCAAGTCTGCCTATTGCTGTCTGAACAGTTTTGTTTATGCAATTGATCCATTCAGCATACTGGACCAGTACAGACAGCAAAGTATCAGCTGCTATATTAAAATACTGTAAATGTGGTTTTAGCATTTTTAAGACTGCATACTACGTTCTTGCCATGGTGGCATGTGGACATCCATGTGCAATAGTGATTAGCACTCTCGCCTTGCAGCACTATAGACTTGGGTACAATTCCTAGGCTGGACACTATTTGCATAGTTTATATGTTCTCCCTGGTTTGTGGTATTTCCTCCAGGCTCTCTGGTTTCTCCCCACATCCCAAAAATAACTGATAAGTTTATTTCCTCTCTGATTGATTTTAAGGTGCCCATTAACCGTACAGTCTCCCCAATCGATCGATCAGATACCGTAAATGGTACAAATCGATCCACACTTTGGAAGGAGTCTGATTGGCTTGCTTATCATTTTCCCTTCCATTGGTGGTCCTAAACGATCGCAATGATCATATCGGACAGACCATCATTTGGGAAATTGGATAAATAGGCCCCTGTAGACTGTGATGAGGGCAGTAAACTATGACTGTTCTAGGGATTAGATTGTGCCCTCCTCTGAGAGACAAGTGGTGATGTGATTTCACTCTGTGAAGTGCTACGGAAGGTGTCAACACTGTATGGATACATAACCACAGCCTAGAAGAACATAATTATTTAGGAAGGCAAACTTCTGTTTTGCATCGCATTTTAGTAAGAAGGGTTTTTTTGGTCTCTTTCAGCCCCTTACACACTCCTGGGAGTTCTGGTTCACCATGAGCTTGCTGTGTAATCTGTAACTATGTGTTTCAAGTCCTACCCCATAAAGCCACATTAATCCATGCCATGCACTGATGAAGATCGTTCCTAACATTGGCCACAGTGTGACGGTGGTCAGACTTCGGGTTCTGGCCGTAACATAGGTTTCCCAATATTTGTTCTGTACTATGTACAGCGCTACGGAAGATGTTGGTGCTATATAAATAAATTAATAATAATTTGCATATTCAGCAATGAGAGTCACCTCATAAGCTCACTCCAACCTGAATAATGGGAAATACCTTTTGTTGAGGAGTCTTTTTGATCTTTCAGCCCCTTACACACTCCTGGGAGTTCTGGTTCACCATGAGCTTGCTGGGCAATCTATACTTTGTTAGTAAGCTATGTAAAAGTAAAATATCTTCTTCCAGGGCAGAAATTGCGTTTTCAGTGCTGATAATTTCCTGATACATTTTATTAATATATGAAATTTACCTTTCTTGTAAACAAGGTATAGTTTAGATATTTGACCCGTTAACACTGAAATTCATCACAAGTGACTGTGGATGGATATTCTGTGCCTCTCTACTGATGTCAGTACTTTCTATTAAGGAAAGGAGAAGAATTCAGAAAATCCAGCAGAAATGAGAGCTATCTGACCCCCGTGACACTGAACGGGTTAAAGGTCAGCACATTGTTACATTTCAGATCCTGCAATGCTGGTATTAGGTTGTGGGAACAGAAATACCTGTGTTGTTTCACCCCAGGGCTTTAGGAGCCACTACCACATTTTATTTACATGTTTGTTGTTGCAGGTTCTTGGGCCATTTGTATGCGGCAGAAGCACTCATCTCTCTGGACAGGATCTCGGATGCCATCACTCACTTAAACCCAGAGAATGTCACAGATGTGTCCCTCGGGGTTTCCTTAAATGAACAGGAGCAAGGTTAATGAAACCACACTTGACTAAGCCATGCTTTTATCTTCTTCTCTGATGGACGTGGTAATGCACATGTGTGCTCGTATATACTACATGCATTGCCAACCCCTATGCTTCATAATTTATTGGCAGAGTTATGTTCAGACAGTCCATGAATACTGCATGCAAGTGACTCATCTTCCTGCAGCATCACCTGATTCTTCTCATTAGGTCACCGCAAATCAGGATGACACATGACTTCATTTCATATATAAAGCCATAGCATATTATCAGCAGTGTGAGGAATTAGTGCATACAAAAAGGTGGGGGGGGGGGGGTATAATTGATACTAGGATTAGTATTGTAAATAGTTAAAGAAATACTCCACTTAATAACTGTTGTAGGTATGTTCTTGGATGAAGTGCACAGACTGTTTGTCTACATAATACAAAAAAAAAAATCAGGAAGAATTATAAAAACATTTGAAAGTAGACCTTCAAATAGGATCATGGTTTGTTTCTTTATAAAGGCTATTAGTTATTGCATTTTAACCTCCCTGGCGGTACATTTCTGTCTGGAATAATGCGTCAAAAGCGGTACATTTTTTTTTCAAGAATTTTAAACTTCCAATTCTTAAGTCATAACTTACCAAAATATATCAGAATAAAGGCCTGGTAGACATTCTGCATATAAATAAGACTGGAACACAAATTTGTTGAAATAATTAGATTTATCAGTAAACTGAAAAGATAGCAAAACTGTACAAATAAAGCAGCAGATTATATATATATATATATATATATATATATATATATATATATATATATATACATGCAGTACAGAATATAAGTAATACACCTCCCGTGTGTGGTATATCTTGAAACGGGGAATGGCACACAGGCCGACATTACAGTCAGGGCAGTACATTCGGGATTCCTTACGGAATTCTTTCCCTTTGGCATCGGTTCTGCTGCAGCAAACCACATACCTCCTGGTTGGCGCATTTTTTGGGTGGAGTTGGCGGTATGTACTCCATAAAGTGATTGCCAGTTAGGCACTCAGGATTGACTACATAGGATGCACGACGCCCAACGCTGGCATCTGATGATGAGGCCTGATACTTCATACAGATGCAGTCGCAAACTTTCCATATAAAGTCTGCATGCGTTGCTGGCCTGTCACTGCACATTTTGTACAGAATGTACGCATTCCAAAGAGACTGTTCAAGCAGATGTCTAAATTTTTTTTTTTAATAGTATTTTTTGTTTGCGTACTGTGGAGTAGAACGTCATTGCCTGGTCGGCTCTGTCCACCCCACCCATTGTGTGGTTATAATCCAGGATGACTTGCGGCTTGTCGACGACTTTACCCCTCTTGTTCTTGTGGTGACGGTTGAGGGGTCATGAACTGTGCTGAGGGCACACACATCCTTTTTGTCCCGACAGCAGAGAGCCATCATTTTTCCTTTCTGCCAAGCCACAATGTCCCCTGTTTTGAGATTGTTTTTTTTTTTGTTTAGCAAAAGTTGTTGGCATCTCTCGCCTGTTGGTCCTAACAGTGCCGTAGGCATCCGTTTTTGTTTTTTTTATCAGGAATTCAAACAGTTGCGAGGAACTGTAAAGGTTATCTGTGGTCACACAGTAACCTTTGTTCAGCAACGGCTCCATCAAAGACAGCACTGATGACGTCGCCATCCATAGTCCTTGAAAGCAGGGTTGAATTGTGTCCCATTCCCGGTATACAGAATGGCATTCCATATATACCTCGTTGCTGCCTCACATAGCAAATATGATTTCACACCAAAATGGGCCCTCTTCGGTGCAATATACTGTATCCAGAACAGTGTCCCCTTGTAGGCTATCAGGTTTTCATCCACGCTAATGTCCCTCTCAGGCGCATAGGTGTTCCTGGAGTTTTCCACCACCAGCTGATATACCTCCCAAATTTTCTTCAGCTTTGGCGCAGGGTGGGTGGACTCGTCAAAGGTGGCGTTGTCTGAAAAGTGAAGATATTTTATTATCAGTCCAAAACAGTTTTCAGACATTACCGTGCCAAAGAAGGAGGTAGCTATGATCTTGTTTGTAGACCAATACCACTTCAGCAGGGGCTTCCTCACCACCCCATGCAGAATAATTAGTCTGAAGAAGAGCCACAAGTCCTCCTTGGTGATCTGCTCCTTGAAAAAGGCCCTCGTGAAGCAGCCAGTTCTTGAGTGGCGTAGTGGTTTGGTGTGAGGCTGCTTGAGGCTGACGCCATAGCAGGTCACAGGCAGAGAGTAATCAAATCCAGGCAGAGGCGGCAGGCAAAGAAATTAGTCAAAATCCACGCAGAGGTCGGTACAGGCAGCAGGCAAAGAGAGTAGTCAAAATCCATGCAGAGGTCAGTACAGGCAACAGGTAAAGAGAGTAGTCAAAATCCAAGCAAAAATCCGTACACAGGTTATCCAGAAAAAAAGGCAGATCACAGCACTTGCTTCAGAAGCAGCAGGAACCAAATGGCTACACTACACTTGGATACAAATGCATTTGAAGCATTTGTATCCAATCATTCATCAATTCAGCTAATCAGGCTGCAGTATTCAAAATTCCCATACCACCCCCCTCCTACGTCACGCCTCCCCGACGTCAGAACGCCGCTGATCTGATTGGCCACCGGGTCCCCGGAGGAAGAGCGGGGCTAAGGGGATCCTGGCGGCCGAAGATAGATACTGACAGCCGGGGAGAGATGCCGGAGGCCCGCTGCGCTGCTCCGATCACGTGCGGGACTCCAAAACGTCAGCCACAGCAGGTATTTCCATGCCCCGTGTTGAGCTCGGGATTACTACTATCAGCTAGAATTTCCTACCCTGAGCTCAGCACGGGGTTACCGCTAGGAAGGTTAACCTCCTGGGCGATAATCCCGAGCTACGTCGCGCAGGAGGATTTCTCAGGCCCTGGTGGGCCGATTTGCATACATTTTTTGTGTTACACGCAGCTAGCACTTTGCTAGCTGCGTGTAACTTCCGATCCGCCGCTACCCGCCGTGCCGCGCAGCGCCCCCCCCCCCCCATACCCCTTGGGCAGCCTGGCCAATCAGTGCCTGGCAGCGCTGAGGGGTGGATCGGGACTCTCTCTGACGTCGATTACGTCATCGCGAGCGTCGTCATGGCGACGGGGGAAGCCTAGCAGGAGATCCCGTTCAGAACGGGATCTCCTGCTTGCGCTGATCGCCGGAGGCGATCGAAGGGGGTGGGGGGATGCCGCTGCACAGCGGCTATCATGTAGCTAGCGCTAGGCTAGCTACATGATTTAAAAATTTTTTTAAAAAAGTGCTGCGCCCCCTCCTGGGCTATGTAATTGTATCGCCCAGAGGGTTAAGTAAACCCCGTAACGGTCTTTGCCCACCAAACAAGACAAGACACAGAGCATTTTATATTGCCTTTTTCTCCTAGTGGACTCAAAGCGCCAGAGCTGCAGCAACTAGGGTGTGCTCAGTAGGCAGTAGTAGTGTTAGGGGAGTCTCACCCAAGGACTCCTTCCTGTTCAATAAGCCAGCACCTATTCAGTAAGAGCCGAGATTCAAACCCAGAGCCCTAACCCTGTGCACTCTCCAGCCATAGCTGGATAGCCATTTTATCCCAGAAGAGTTCAGTGGGGTTCAGGTTTCTGCTCTGCACAGGCATTTCCCACTCCATACTGAGTAAGCCAGTTCTTTTTTGGATCTTGCATTGTACACAGAAGTCTTGTCCTGAAGATGCACATTCATATGAATCCACAAATATGCTTTAAAATAGTTTGTTACCTATTGCTACCATTATTTTATCAGTATCCTTTATTTATAATGCAAAATTATAGTTTGCAATTGTTATATAGATTTATAGGCTATAGGCGCAAGACCAACAAAAACGTGATACAGTAGAAGAGAACCACACCCTATTGGTTTTGGGGCCGGTTCAGAGAGCTGCTTGGGCACTTTCTGCAAATAAGCAGAGAAGCATTTGGCATTGTTTCCCATCCTTCATCAAACGTGTTGCATCTTGAACTCTACAGGGGAACACTGCAGTCTTGTCCTGCAGATACAAAATGTGACACCCCCCCCTTCCCATGCAAAATTTTTGCTATCGATTAAGAGGTCAGAGATTGTCTGAGATGGAAATAATTCTGTCTTGCATTCAGATTGCATGCAGATTGCATACAGCTTAAAACTGGGCTAATCAAAATCGACAGGGCATTATGATTGGCCCAGTTTCAAGCTCTGTACCATTTACTTGATTTGAATGCAGGCCGAAATTATGTTTATCCTATTAACAATCTCTGTTAGAGGCACACAGTTCTTAAGAATTATATTTTATGCTTCAGCATTATGATTTATGTACAGGAGAGTCTAGGGATGCAGGCCAACCCATGAAAAGTAGCCACAGACAATTTATTCTTCCACTACCAGACTGTATAGTTTTACATGGAGGCGGGTAGCATTCTCATAGCATCCACCAAGACCAGAGTGGGCTGTTTTACAGCCAAGTATTAAAACCTTATTACTCCACGGAAGGTTTCTTTCCATTTCATAATGCAATGACAGTAAGTTTACACTGCCCCACCTCAGGCTCAGCAGTGCAGATAATGACCATAAGTTTGCATGCACCTGCTTGGCCATAGAAGACCAGCTCATAAGGTCTAAGACTAACAACTCTTGGACTGTTGATTCCAGATGCAGTTTGGAACTTAGAAGTGTGAGATATATCCACAGGCAGATCATTTAAGCACAATATACCAGCACTTGGTGGCCCTTTTTTATATGAGCTTTTGTGGCCTTCTAGAGGTGAACCCATTGTTGGTTGTAGACATTTCAAGTCCATGCAATGACTGCTAATTGTCAATTGAAATGATTACAATTATTTAGTAGTAGAGCAGACACTTGTCTGTGCACTAAAACTTGAAAATTGCACAGAAAGTGATTTATCTGTTTGTCTGGATTTTATCCACCTTTTAGTAATTATTAGGTGTAGCTGAAATAGTTAGGCCTAGTAATTAGAAAGGTTAGCCCACAAGCTTTTGACTAGGTGATTTAAATTCTGACAGACCAAGGTGCTTGATATAATGCAGCATTGCTGTTTAGATTTTTACTACCTATGGGTATCACCTTTACACACTAAACCAAGATGAACACAGTTCATATTCCAAATATTTGTGTTAAGTGCATTGTTATGTTATTCCTGTCTAAGTTCTGTCATTCACATTGCCATTTCAATCACAAATGAGCTTGAGGCTAATGTACGCTAAAGAAGTAGTTAATTACCTGTGTTTACAACTCAGTGTAATAGATTCTTAGAATTCTAAGGACACCCAGTCTGATGGGGCTTGACCTTTTTTTGGGGGTGCAGCGGTTCCAGCCTCCTCACATATCTTTGACTTATGCAGGGACCAGGTGCCTCAGGTTATACTAATTTAGGCTATTTACTACATAAAATGCTTGGGGTTCTTTATTGTTCATTAACAAAGCATTAGGCCCGGTTCACATTGGCATGAAAAATGGTCCATTTAATAGACTGGATCCTAATGGATGAGAACGGATCCTATATTAATTAATAGAAACTATTTACATTGCTCTGTTGAGCCCGTTCCGCCAAATAGACTGCAAGTTTGGGGCGGCGATATATCTCTGGATCGACTGATGCGTTGCCTGCGCGCTAACTGGATGGAGGGGCACGGATGAAAAACTGATGCCCAATAAAACTGATTCATTTGACGGATCAGTTTTTGAACAGTGCAGTGTGAACCGGCCCTTAGGCTGTGTTCCCACCATAGCAGAAAACTGACCCCCTTGTTTTTGTCAGTTTTTACTGCATTGTATAACAGACACCATGCCTTTCCCATATAGATTATGGTTGGAAAACACATCTGTACCGGGCACCAACTGGACCACAATGAACCACTGGAGTGGACAGAACAATGACCACTCCTGCTGGCTGTTTGTAGTACGGCTCAAGAGGGTTACTAGAGACTTTGTCTACCACATTGGTTCTGAAACCTGTCCTCAGGCCTTAAAGGGAAGGTTCAAGCAAAATAAAGAGTTTCACTTACCTGGGGCTTCTACCAGCCTCATGCAGCCATCCTGTGCCCTCGTAGTCACTCACTGCTGCTCCAGTCTCCCGCTGGCAGCTTGCCAACCTCAGAGGTCGGCGGGCCGCATTGCGTACATTTTTACGCATTCCCACTAGTGCAGGAACATTAACGCAAACATTTTTACGCATTACTGGTTCAATGCGTACATTGTTACGCATTGAACCAGTAATGCGTATAAATGTATGTACTAATGTTCCTGCACTAGCGGGAATGCGTAAAAATGTACGCAATGCAGCCTGCCGGCCTCCGAGGTCGGCAAGCTGCCAGCGGGGGACTGGAGCAGCAATGAGTGACTACGAGGGCACAGGATGGCTGCATGGGGCTGGTAGAAGCCCCAGGTAAGTGAAACTTTTTTTTTTTTTTTGCTTGGACATTCCCTTTAACGGCGCCGATTTTTAGATATCCCACAGGAAAGCTCTGCTAATCAGCCTGATGATAAAGCCACCTGTTTTCTGGAAATAAAATTCACAAGATATGCGATTGTTGGTACCTCCAGAGCATAGACAGGTTGGAGAACCTCTGGCCTACAACGTCCGATCAAATCACAGCCAGTAGGTTACAAATGTGGGGAAATTATAGGACACAATGTTTGTCTAAACTTGCATCATCATTTTCCTCTTATAGCTATAAGACCGATTTTCTTAATTTTTTTTTCTTCCCTCCAATCTGCAGGTAATGATAAAGGGGAGAATGAGCCTATGGAATCCGGTAAGTTCTAGAAATGTCTGGGTTTTTTTTTTTTTTCTTTAGTGACTGAATGAACTCTGAGTGGAACTCCATTTCTGCTGTGAGAGAAAAATATTCCATCCAGTTACATTATAAACCTTATCCGCTCCTCAATTAATTACTGTTATACAATGAGATTTTGTCTGGTTTTACATAATACTTACTGCTCTAGTAGAAGCATCAGTTTAACGGTAATCATGGAAAAACTAAACACAGATTGCAATATACAGAATTATATATTATAATTGTATTGGGTTTTAAAAACTGCCACAAACCTATACATTTATGCACATAAACAGGTTGGGTTTTCTTTCCTACGCGTTTTGCATTTGTGTTATACTGCACATTTTCTGCTAACCAGTTTATCCTGTATTTCAGTTGGAAAGCAGACGCCTCAGTGTTACCCCAGTTCAATCACTTCAGCCCGCACCATGATGCTCTTCAACCTCGGTAGTGCATACTGCTTACGTAGTGAATATGATAAGGCAAGAAAATGTCTCCACCAGGTAACAGAGCTTGCTTTCATATATAACCTTCTTTCACTCTTATGCACTCTTATTCCATTTCAAATTCTTAGTTTTAAGGTAATACCTGTAGACCAGGGGTCTCAAACTCGCGGCCCGCGATACAATATTTTGTGGCCCCAGGGCCCCAGAGCTTGTAGGGGCCCCCAGTGGCTACAAGAGGAAAAAAAAAATTTTCAAATCGGCCTTATAGTTTTTGAGAAAATCGATTTTAAAGTTGCAAAGGAAAAAAATACACATTTAAAAACCCGCCGACTTTAATGGTTAATAGCAAATCCACCTTAAATGCTAGAAACCCTAAATTTGCAGGATATGTTAAGGAGATCATTAGGAATAAGAGGAAAAAACAATTTTTCAAAAAGACCTTATAGTTCTTGAGAAAATCGATTTTAAAGTTTCGAAGGAAAATAGTATACTTTTAAATGCGGTAAATGTCACTTTTAGTAGCAAGCCTAACGGTAGTGTAATTTTACATGTATCAAAAGAAAGAGCAATACATTTCCTGACAGAGTTTCCAGGGGGTCCATACGCAGCCGCAGCGCTTTGGCCAGGGATCGCTATACAGCCGTAATATGGCTGTATGAAGATTCCGGGCAATTTTTCCTATTTTCCCAATTTTTTTTTTTTATGTTTAGAGTGGGCGGGCAGAGGCGGCGATCCGCCGCGATTGACGTCAGGAGGGGCAGAGCTGAAGCTGAAAGCTCTGCCCCTTCCAGGAAATGCCGGCGGATTGCCCCCGGGGCGATTTCTGGGCTCTGCAGCCCTCGTTTTGCGGCGGGGACACGTGAACTCCCTTATGCGGCCCAGCCTCATCCTGACTTTGCCTCCTGCGGCCCCCGGGTAAATTGAGTTTGAGACCCCTGCTGTAGACAGTCACTCAGGCCAGTTAAATACCTTGAAATGGGTTTTCTATGGCAGACAATAAAAATGAATGTTCCATTTTGTAACTCGTATTATTAAAAGGAAACCTGAAGTAAAAGAAAAATTAAAAATAGCCAGAATAATTATCTGTGGCTTCTTCCAGCCCCCTGAAGTCTTACTGGTCTATCACCATCATCCTGTGCTCTGCTGTTGCTCTGATGTCCCCCCCTCTAACGCTGGATGTACGGCCTCGTGCCGTACGCCTCCTCCAATGCACTCCAGTAGCAGGGAGTGCTCAGTGCTTGCGCAGTAAGCAAAACCTTCTACATCACCTGCACAGAACGCATGATAGAGGATGCGCAGGGCCAGCGCCATGCATGTGCAGTGGCCAGCTGACTCGTTAGTCGGCTGGATTACAGAGGGGGACAACACAGGAACGGCTGATCACAGAAGGACCAGGAGTACTTCAGGGATATGGAAGAAGCCCCAGGTTTTTTCCACGTTTAGGTTCACTTTAATGTAACTAGTTGCAATAGACAGAGCTGAAGAATTATTTTATCTGTTATTGGAAGTTTTGGGCATCGACCAGATGAGTGCTGTTACTTTGGTTATATCAGGAGCAATGGGACTGCAAGATGGCTAAATGTACAGATTGGAAAGATGTCAGGGTGATCTTACAGCTTGAGGCCCCCAAAAATAGACTGCTACTTGAGATTGTCAGCACACGTCAGTTGTACAGTCTCTCGGAGGGGAAAATCCGTATCATAGCTGCAGACTAGATTTGGTCAATAAAATGTCTTCTGCAGACACTACAAATTGCAGAGAAATGAATCTGAGGATCACCTACCTTGAGATGAATAGGAAAAACATGCACAATTCATTAGGTATAGCTAGTGAGATTTAAAAAAAATTAAATTAAAAAAATGGTTATTAAACCAAAAAAGGACATGGCAGTGAGATACCAGTGAGTACAGACCGCTTTCTTACCAATTTACCAACCCAATACCAACCCACAAAGTATCTTGCAAGGGTGGGGATAGAAAATTCTTCCCCCTCACAAAGCAATCCAAATGTTGAGTGACTGAGGGCTGATTCACACTACAATAGCTTTTCTAAGGCCTGGTGCACACCAGAGGAGTTTTTCTAAACGTTTTGAGTTTTTAAATCTGCTGCTAATGTTATCCTATGTGTCTGTGCACACTGGAGCAATGAGGTTTTGTAAAAACCCATAGCATTACATTGGGAAGAGCTTTTGAAACCTCTAAAAGCTCTTCCCAATGTAATGCTATGGGGTTTTTTTACAAAACCTCATTGCTCCAGTGTGCACCGGCACATAGGATAACATTAGCAGCAGATTTAAAAACTCAAAACGCTCAGAAAAACTCCTCTGGTGTGCACCAGGCCTTAGTGCTTTGTGATTTTAAAGGGAATATCCAGGCAAAAAAAAAAATTCACTTACTTGGGGCTTCTACCAGCTCCATGCAGCCATCCTGTGCCCTGGTAGTCACTCGCTGCTGCTCCAGTCCCCCGCTGGCAGCTTGCCGACCTCGGAGGTCGGCGGGCCGCATTGCGTACATTTTTACGCATTCCCGCTAATGCAGAACATGAACACATACATTTTACGCGTTAGTGGTACCATGCGTAAATTTTTATGCGTTGAACCACTAACTCGTAAAAATGTAACTGTTAATGTTCCTGCACTAGTGGGAATGCGTAAAAATGTACGCAATGCGGCCCGCCGGCCTCCGAGGTCGGCAAGCTGCCAGCGGGGGACTGGAGCAGCAGTGAGTGACTAGGAAGGCACAGGATGGCTGCATGGGGCTGGTAGAAGCCCCAGGTAAGTGAAACTCGTTTTTTTTTTTGCCTGGATATTCCCTTTAAAAGCTCTTGCTAATGTTATCCTATGTGTGTGTTCACACTGGAGCTATGTGATATTGTAAAAATCCCACGTAGCATTTCATTAGCAAGAACTTTTCAAGTCACTAGTGTTTAAAAAGCTCTTGTAGTGTGATCAGCCCTAAGGGCTCTTTCCCAAAAGAGTGTCACAAAAAAAGGAGGTAAGGTAACTGAATATTTGGGTCTTATGATGCTTTCTGGGACCCTCCTTAATAAGGAGACAACCCAAAAATTCCACCCTCGTCTCAAGTGAATAGGTAGAAACAATTTTACAGCCATTTACTGGTGATCACTGTAGCGGTTGCCTGGACATGACAACAGTTGGCATTGTGTTGTGAATACCTGAAGTGCCATCACCAGCAGCTCACCTACATACACATGGTATCTTTTTCATAATTAATGCATACAGTAGTTCAGATTTTTGTGATGTTCTGACAGCTTTTGAAAGGTGAGAGAAGAGAGAGAGAGAGGGAAGAAATAAGCTTTGATCTTTCTGCAACTAAAGAGATGAGATAAAACTAGAAAATAAGCTATGATTGTTACTAGTAGCTAACATAATTCACACGTTTTGTTCTAGACAATAAACATGAGAGGTATTCAAATTTGCAATTGAGAATCAACCAGTTTGTGGTCAAGCCTCAGATTTCTTTCTGTAGAGAGAATGGTGTAGGATCTAGACTAGAGGAAGGGAAGTATAGCCACCACAACTTTGGGTAGGTAGAGGGGACACGCCACAATGGAAGGATTTATTGCACGCTGCACGAGTACTGCTTTTAAAATGCTCATAAAATATAATTTCTAGATCACCTTGAATCTGTCCCGGTGCGATGAATGTGGATGCTGCATAGCCGTATATAGCAGGGGTTTTCTGTTTTTTGGGGGGGATTTGGGGGTCTTTTAAACAGTAAACATGTAAAACAAAAGTTTGCTTTCTTAAAACAAAGTATTTGCAATAATTCTGGTTGGAGTGAGCTCTGAGATGTCTCCCAGTGCATCACAGAGCTAGAAGCAGATGCATTACTTCTTTCACTGGGGATCAGTCTTTAAATGTACACTTGGGAGTCCTCTTCATGAATCATTCATTGGAAAGTTGTATTTTTATTAACGTTTTTTGTTTGTTTGTTTGTTTTTTAAGGCTGCATCTCTGATTCATCCTAAGGAGATCCCCCCAGAGGCCATCCTCCTGGCAGTCTATCTGGAGCTACAGAATGGTAAAAGTCTTACTGCTCCCCGTTTTTACAGCTTCCTAAAACCCGCAAAAGGTTCCAAGTAGAGTAAAATGGACATGAAGGCGATTACATTAGAAACGCTAATGTTCTATGCAGAGTCCTCATTTGTTTTTTTACATTAATCATTCTACTTCTCAGGAATGCTGCAAACAAATATGAAGCTAACTTTTTTTTAGAATTGTTCATTAAATATCAGTACTATAAGAATGTCCTGGTTAATAGCCTGGATTAATTAGCATTTTTGCATTGTGCTCCAGCCCTGAGACAGATGCCTGTTCTCAGCCATAATCCATTTCTTTAAGGTGGCCTATCGACTTGGTGGGTGATCGAGCATCTGATTCGATAATTATCTAATCGGATGAAAATTAGTGCTGCCAAGAGCATGCCCGATCGGCAATGCATGCATCAATCGGGCCGTCATGGTTGATCATGTGCACAGTAGTAACGGCAAGCAATATAGTGACAAGCAACGGAAGCAACTAAACTGCCCAGTGCTGTCCCCCCTAATGTATAATGTACCTCCCGGTGCAGTATACTTTACCTGTCCGTGTATGTCTCTGGCTCCGTCCACATACACGCTTCCCACGTGGTTGCTGGAGTAACGCGGGCATGACTTCACACATGCAACCACGTGGGGCGCATGTGGACTGTGGAGGGAGCCAGTAAACAGACAGGTAAAGTATACTTCATAGGGGGGGGGGAATTTTTACATAAGGGGGGACGGTGTGGGGTCACCAAGGTGGTGGATTTAGTGTCACAAGGCTGATTCCTGAGAGATTTCATGGTGAAATCAATCGGGAATCGGCCTACAGTGTATTGGCAGGCAACAGATCTCTGTACAATCAGGGAAAGATCTCTCTTGGTCGATCTGCACAGATATCGTCTGATGTATGGGCACTGTTAGTTGCAACAGATAGTTTTACATGTTGGTTGAATGTTCTCCTTTTCTCTCCACCCCCATCCCCATATTTTCCCCCTAAGCAGAGTATGGTTCACGTCAAAAGCTTTATTTAGTTACCTTGTTCCTGTAGGTATACACCAGTCCCCTCTGTTTTCCAATCTTTCTTTTAAAGCGTAAGTGGACTTCAAAAGTAATCAAGTTGAGGTTACCTCATGAATTGTAAAGGGGTGAAGGCTTTCACAACATGTTATTTCTTCCCTTCTTATTTGTATAGTGCTTTGATCCCCATGCCACACTTCAGGCAAACTCCACTATCAGAGCAGTTGCTTGGAGCTCAACCCAGATGCAAATGCATACTTCTCCCAACTCCACCCACACAGTGACAAAGTCCCACCTACCTTTCGCTTGAGTCTGTACGCTTGCAGCAGAGGTAAGGTGGGCTGGGATTTATGTCACTTTATGGGCAGAGAAATATGTATACGGATATACTGATCTGGTAGTGGAGTTTGATAAGAGTAGGTTACAGCGATATAACAACTAGGAGAAGAAGATATACGCATGACTCTTCACCCTTGTACATTACATGGAGTCATATTCACTTTATTTCTCTTGAAGGCACTTTGAATTTGCTTTGTTGTATTACTCCAGGTAATTTTTATAGTTTCAGTAGAAAATTGGCTTGTCAAGCTTTCTGCTTTCAAGCAGAACTAAGATGAAAGGAGTTTATGACCTGATGTATCTTTATTGCAACTAACCACAGTTCTTACAATGTTTTTGCACTTTGTAAACTTCAAGCTATGATAAGTCTTACAGCATCAGATATATTAATGTACATATTACAGTTTTTTTCGGAATACAAGACGCACATTTTCTCCCCCCCCAAAATGAGGAGAAAGTCACTGCGTATATTATATTCCACTGAATATGTTGGCTCTTTATAAATCAATAACCATAAACTGAATACAGGGAGTGTTGTCCCAGTGTCCTCCCTCGTGTATGGATAAAAGCAGCGGCAGTGCATCTCTCACCTCATCCATCAGAGCCCAAGGTCGATCAGACCCCTCTCCATCACTGTTCCCCTAGTGCTGGCTTCTGCTGATTGTTTCATTACACGCGACCAGCACTAGGGGAGCAGTGAGAGAGGAGAGGTTTCTGATCGCCACTTGATGAGGTGAGTGATGCGCTGCCACTGCTTTTACCTATACACGGGGGAAGGGGGGGGCCTTCGTCTAGTTTTTGTGTGTCCAAACCTCTTCCCCTGTTTTTGACTTCTAAACTTAAGTCTGTCTATAGTCCAGAGCATCTTATATTCTGAAAAAATACGGTAAGATATTTGTATGGCTTCCAGGATGCTTAATTTGACATGATGATGGCTGCAAAAATGCAGGTTGCAGCTGTTCCTATAGTACCCACGTCACGATTTTCCTGATGATTTTCCCACTGATCAACTGATTGCTTGAAGTCTCGTTTGCTCCCAGCGTGTAGTGTCGCGTGGCGGCGTGCTCACCCGCCGGCAAGAAGAGGCATCTCTGATGACCATCGTCAAGGGGATGTCGCAGGACCCGTCGGGCAGGGAGTACGCAGCTTTAGCAAGGTTTCTATGCAATAGAAACCTTCCCCTTGTGTGGTTTTTTTTTTTTTTTTTTTTTTTGTCCAGATCCTGTGAGGAAGAACAGGGGCAGGACTTCCAGTATAGCAGCCATTATTATGGTTTATGACATCTGCAAAATAGACCAGAGGTTGGTTCTTCTGAGTAGGGATGACTGCGTCCATTGTGCACATACAGTGATGCAAAGTAGGGGGCAAAACATTAGGCTGCTGTACCCAGATCTGCTAATTAGCTCCTTGTAGGTACAGGGTGCTATTGCAATTTTTTTGGTGGGGAGGTAGAATAGCTTAAAGAAAACCTGTAATGAGAAAAACCTCCCCTGGGGGGGGGGTACTCACCTCGGAGGGGAAAGCCTCCGGATCCTATTGAGGCTTCCCCCGTCTTCCTCGGTCCCGCGGTGATAAAGCTCCCCGAACAGCGGGGATGTAAATATTTACCTTCCCGGCTCCAGCGCATGAGCAGTATTGGCTCTCCGCTTAGAGATAGGTGGAAATAGCCGATTGCTGTTGGGCCGCTCTACTGCGCAGACGCAAGTCGCCTGCGCAGTAAAGCGGACCCGACAGACATCGGCTATTTTTGCCTATCTTCATGCGGAGAGCTACAACAGTGCCCCGGCAGGAGCCAGGAAAGGTAAATAAATCAGCACTTATCAGGCCTGTCGAGGGAAGATTCCGGGACACTTCGGGGGAGCCAGTGCTGGACTGCCTGCAGCTACAGGGGAGGGGGAAGCCTCATTGGGGCCTTGAGGCTTCCCCCTCCCGAGTACCCCCAGGGGAACTTTTTTTTTTGTTACAGGTTCTCTTTAAGTAGACTAATTTCTAAAGGGGCATGTAACAATGGTGACAGGTGTAGTAACGCACAGAAAAACAGACAAGTGTGAATGCTGCCTAGGCTCGCCTTCTGTATAGAGATGCTATTCACACTTCAAAAATGAGTCCAGGCACATACTTGGGCAACCCCATTTACTCGTATTAAAGTATACCCAAAGTGACATGATGAGATAGTCATTTGTATGTACAGTGCCTAGCACACAAATAACTATGCTGTGTTCCTTTTTTTCTTTTACTGTGAGTCAGGACTGAGTCAGCCACTTACATACCTGATATTTAACTCTTTCAGACTGGAACTGAGTACAGTGTGAACCTCACTGATAAGAAATTCCCTTTTTATCTCTTTCTTGCTCTCAGAAGCCATTTTCTGCTAGGAAAGTGTTCTATAGTTGGAATTTCTAATCAGTGAGGGTCACACTGTAGTCACTTCCTGTCTGAGTCAGGACTGAGTTAAATATCAGGTATGTAAGTGGCTGACTCTTTCAGACAGAGCAAGAAAAAAGGAACCCAGCATAGTTATTTGTGTGCTAGGCACTGTACATACCCATGTCTATCTCATCATGTCACGTCACTTCGGGTATCCTTTAAATGAAGCCAAGCCACTTCTTACTCCCATGAGGCCAGCAGCAGTGCTGCACTGTGTGGGCAACTCATCACCACTGCCTGTTACCCTAAATTAAAGTGACCCTGTAGTGGGGGGGGGGGGGGAGGTGCCCTGGGGATATGCATGCAAGATGGACTTGAAGTCTGCCATCTAAACCCTAAAATAAAGTGACCCTGTAGTTTGTTTTGGAAATGGCACGGTAATGTCAGCAAAAGTCATCTAGGGGGCCCCTTGGTTTTTTTCGCCCCAGGGCCCCATATCACCTAGAACCGGCCCTGGATCATAGCTTCCCTGATGGTCTGGAGCAGGCCAAATATAATGCAAAGTGGGGAGCCACTTGGGGTCCAAATTTGATGGCTCTGAGGGCCAGATTTGGCCTGAGGGCTGGAGTTAGACATGTATGCATTAAAGTAAATGAAAAGCAGCAAATCACAACATTTTGGTTCTTGTTGGGTGATGGAGATGTGCATGTGCAGTGTATCTCATTTCCTGAAATGTCAAGCTTGAATTTCAATGACTTTAGGGTGTAACCCGGCACATAATAGTTATATTTTATAAAACCTACCATGTCCACACACTAAAACCCTATATGTGAAATACAGTTTTTGAATATGCGCAACCAATTCAATTTGATTGGTACGTGCACTGTTCTTTCTGGTGTGCTCTGAGCAGCTGAGCACTTGTTATGTGTGCGACTGTATTGCATCCAGATTTATGAATGATTCATCATTGGAGCAAATATCTTTGCTGCAGTGGATAGCAATAACTTTTCCATCCATCAAAATTAAAAACTTCATTGTGTTTTTCCCTATGTTAAATGGCATTGCCATGCAATCAGGTTCTGCTGCCTGAAACAAGCACTTTGATATTAACTTTATTAAGGGCTGGTGCACACCAAAACTAGCTAGCGGTTTTTGAAGCTGTTTTTCAGAGCGATTCTAGGCATGTTTAGAGAGATTTTCTAAACCGGTCTAGCGGTTTTTGGAGCATTTTTGTGTAGATTTTATATTTTGTTACAGTAGAGCTGTAACTGAACAGCTTCTGTAATAAAGGCCTGGAAAACTGCTCTAATC
Source organism: Hyperolius riggenbachi (assembly GCF_040937935.1). Lineage (NCBI taxonomy): Eukaryota > Metazoa > Chordata > Amphibia > Anura > Hyperoliidae > Hyperolius > Hyperolius riggenbachi. The sequence continues at coordinate 125,496,913 of NC_090650.1, forward strand.
TAGCGCTTTTCAGAGCAGTTTTCCACTTTTCTATACTTTACAGTGAGGCCGAAACGCCTCAGAAATCTAAAAAATGCTGCAGCACCCGAGTTTTGTTTGTGTGAAAAAAGAGCCGCTCTGGTGTGCACCAGCCCATTGAAATACATTAGCCAAGCGGTTTACTACCCGAAAGTGTTTTAAAGCTCAGAACCGCTTTTGGTGTGCACCAGCCCTGACTCTATATCCTTTTTCTTTCATTAGCATATATATTTTTTACTGTAACTTCCTGCTTCAGCTCACGCTTTACTACATGCCTCGTTGACTGCTGTGTTCTAGCCCAAAACAGGAAATTTGGGTGTGAGCAGTGGTATGGAACAAAAGGTCTCCGCCATAGGAAATGAAAAAAACTGGGATTAGCGGCAGTACGGGGAAAATTGGGTGACCCAAGCCGCAATTAGTGGCAATGATGGATGCCTGAGGTCGTGAATAGTTAATATAAAAAGAAATGTGGGTGCTCGAGGCTGCAGCAGTGTTGTGACATTTGAGTGCCCGTGGCTACTGATTTGATAGTGGCAATTTGTATAGCATGGGACCCCAGTGCCTGCTATTTTATTAGTAGCCTTGGCTGTGTAAACATCTGACTTGTAATGGAGTAGTCCACCTCCTCGGGGGAAATTCTCAGCATTTCCTTTATTTTTCACAAATCTATTTTCTGAAAAGGATCTATAACCAAAGATGCAGGCCAGCCTCCCTTCTGGTTTTCACATTATTTTGGCAATTGGACTGGGCAATTGCTGTTAGCGCTTTTGAATATAAATAAAACTGAAAATCCCCAATCAAAATATTGATTAGTCCAAAATATTTTTACTACGTTCTGTAAGTGACAGTGACATAAAAGTAATTTATAGTGTATTTTACTATTGGACAATTGTGTTTTTATATGTATTTTTTTTTGTGGGGGATGGCAATAATGGTTCTTTTTTTAAGGCATCAAATTAAGCAAGATTGAGTAACAGCAGCTTAAAAGAATCAAGCAAAAAAAAAAAGTTTCACTTACCTGGGGCTTCTACCAGCCCCATGCAGCCATCCTGTGCCCTCGTAGTCACTTACTGCTGCTCCAGTCCCCCGCCACCAGCTAGTTTCGTTTTTGCCGACCCTGGGGACCGGCGGGCCACATTGTGTACATTTTTACGTATTCCTGCTGGTGCAGGAACAGAAACACATACATACATTTTTACACGTTGCACCACTAACACGTAAAAATGTGTTAATGTTCCTGCACCAGCGGGAATGTGTAAAAATGTACGCAATGCGGCCCGCTGGCCCCTAGGGTCGGCAAAAATGAAACTAGCTGGTGGCGGGGGACTGGAGCAGCAGTGAGTGACTACGAGGGCACAGGATGGGCTGCATAGGGCTGGTAGAAGCCCCAGGTAAGTGAAACTTTTTTTTGCTCGACTATTCCTTTAAGCTGATTAGGAAGTATCCTCACCTGTTGCCATAATCCAGCAGAACCTGTCATGTGCACCATCTCTGGCTGACATGCAGAACCACCTCCCAGAACAGATTTCTGTACACCAGAACAAGCACTAAAGTTTGGGGTCTGCTGTAATTGGCTTCGCAGAGGGTGAGTGTGAGCTTTCTTAAGAGAGCAAAGTTCAACTTTCAGGGACAACTGAACTCACTCCTGGAAAAGAGAAAAAAACAAACCAGTAGCCACGTGTTTTTTATGCCATCTATGGATTGAGATGATTGGAGCTGTATGATTTGCATGCGTCAGTCGTGACGCTCTATTATAATTTATCCTGAACAAAATCCTTTGAGTAATTTACTGACAAACATGAAGTTTTAGAAACAAGCATCACAAGGGATGGTCACTGCTATGCAAAGAGTTGATAAGTATGATTCAAATTCTGTATACAAATGTATGCAGCTTAAAAATGCACTAAAATTCCAACTTGACAAGATTTGATTGTTACATTTTCAAGCTGCATGAATTTACATACATAATTTGCATAATTGTATCAACTCCATGTTTTGCATCTCCTTGACCATTCTTAACCTCAAGTCAGTGCCAACCATTAAAGCTCGACATAGATCAGCATATGATGCATATGTCATGCCGTGTGTTTAACAAAACCAGGCTTTATTGGAAATGTTTAAAAATGTACTGAAACACTCTTGTTGTTCTAGTGAACCTTAACTGAAAAGAGTTTAATTTACCTGGGGCTTTGACCAGGATCTTACAGCTGTCCTGTGCCCATGCCGAACAGTCTCCATTCCCCCATGCTCAAGTGAACGTGTATGAGGATGTGAGTGGCAAGGGCTGTGCAGGTGCAGTGGACCGCAGCTGGCCAAATGAAAGTAGGTTGCAGCGGGGGAATGGAGACTCAGTTCCAGGTAATGTTCACTTTCATGCATACGTATCCCATGAAAAACAATACAGGCACACAAATCCATCATAAATAACAGTTCCCATAGCTTAAACCGCATTAAAAACACACAACATCCTCAAGGAATGTATTGCCTTACAGCAACTAAAGGAGATTTTAGTATACAGTACATGACCATTGTGCCAGTTCCAGGGATGCACAAGTTCAAAGAGCTACTATCTGTTCATTGTATTTCTCAAACCCAGTCATCTGATGGAGGCACCTGCATCTGTGGTGAAGGGAATAAAGTATTTTGTTTGCACCTGAAAAAGAAAGATATACTATGCATTAGGTTAGCATTAGAGAGAGTCAGAGAGAGATACAGTTCCTGAGTGTGTTTTTAAAGGGAACCTAAACTGAGGATATGGATTTTTCGTTTTATAATACTACCAGTTGCCTGACTCTCCTGCTGATTCTGTGTCTCTAATACTTTTAGCAACAGCCCCTCAACAAGCATGCAGATCAGGTGCTCTGACTGGATTAGCTGCATGCTTGTTTCAAGTGTGTGATTCAAAGACTATTGCAGCCAAAGAGATCAGCAGGGCTGACAAACAACTGGTATTGTTTACAAGAAAACATCCATATCCCTCTCAGTTAAGGTTCCCTTTGAAGTATGGTACTTTTTCAGGGGGTTTATCAATATTAAGAATTGACAGTTTGCTTAAAAGTGTCATGCCCTATGTGCTTAATATGTTTGTCACTAAACTGTACAGCAATAAAGGTTTTTATATGGCATATAATATAATGTACAAACCTAGTACATGTACAAAAGCCTAGATAGGCAAGGCTCTAACACAAATTTTTAACTTTACTCAACTAGGACATTACCATGCTGCCAGCAGACAGGGGAATGTGTACTATCCAATTTAGCATTTCACATCCTATCCTACCCCCTTTGCAAATGCTAGATGGATCTTTGCCAAGGTGGCCATTCAAAGCTGTTTTAGGGCCTGAGCGTACTTGCCACTTTCTATGTTAATTTCAGTAAAAGTGTCACATGCTGCAATCGGCACCAAAATGTGCTTCTGTGTTTAGGCCCTTAGCTGAGAATTCAGAATGTAATGTGTAAAGACCTTTAACAGTCACATAAAGAAAAACTATATGCACACTGCAGAGCGGTGCAGAGAACTGTCCGTTACCTGTCCAGATGTGGGATTGGCTTTTCCTCCACCCACGGTGCTGCAATCCTGACATCCTCTACTGAGTTTTATGAGATGACATGTGATCATGTTCCAGAGATGTCAGCCTGCCCAGTAATGGAAGAATCCTTTCCACCACTGGGTGATGCTGCAATGTACATATTCTGGGTTCCAATCACTTCATATCATGTGATTGGGACTTAGAAGAGAATGTCAGGAGTACGGTGCAGTGGGTGGAAGAGGAGAGGTGTGTAGATCCTAATGTCTGCACAGGTACCTGACAGCAAAACAATTTGCATCTTACATGAAATATGGGCAGGGCTGTTAAAAGCTTAAAGCAAACCTGTTAGGGAAAAAAAAAAATTGCCTAAAAAGTGGAAAGTGTCCTGGAACATGCAAACCCACCACTGCTGCTTGGGCTTTTGTTAGTATTGGGATTGGAGTGTAGCCACAAAGAATAACTTTCTCATACTGGACATGCCCAGTATAACTGGGAAAAAAAGTGTATGAATAGTGTTATTCTACTGGGCATAGTCCTCATGCATGCTTAGTATGAAGATGTTTGTAGGATATGATTTTGTGGCTGCTTTCCTAAGTACAAACTCTTATTGAAATTGCTTACAGGTATCCAGCACTGGAACAGAAGTAAATATTTTATTTTTGTTGCTGAGATAATCTTGAAACCTAGTTTATTTTTAATGCTTCTAGTATTGCAGCTTGATGTGAGTGTCATGAGTACAGAAAATTAATGATTGTATGTAAATTGACCACTTTCCCCAGCACCTGCTTTTTCATTTAAACTCCTGGTCCCCTAGCAGCACATTCTGAAAGCAATGTATCCATCCAAACAAGGGTGTAGCTAGAAATTATAGGGCACCATAGCAACATTTTGATTGGGCCCACAAACTTTTTTTTTAATGGTACCTTTGTGCCCTAGGTAGCAGCCCCTCAGTATAGGGAGCTAGAGACACCCCCGAGTATTAGTGCCCAGTATAGGTAGCTAAAAGTACCCTTAGTATAGGCAGCACAAAAAGTATAGGTAGCCAGATTAGTGCCCCCCACACCAGCAAAGGTACCACTCCTCCTCTGTATAGGTAGCCAAACTAGCACTCCCTACCCCACCAGTATAGGTAGCTGGATGAGCTCCTCGTATGCAGCCCGTAAGTATCCCACATGATGAGAGAGGGTGCTGTAGTCATGGATTTGAGTAAGCTAGGAGGAAAGTGGATTGTCAGTGGAGCCCTAAGAGGTATGTTGCTTCTCTCTAGTGCTTTCCTTTAATACTCTGCAATTTAGGGGTACTTGCTGTGAGTCTCCAGTAAGCCTGCTACGGATCCTTTCCACAGCCCTGCTGTGAAGGTGATAGTTGGAGCCAAGCCTTGGAACGCTGCTATTAGGATGCATGGAGCGCGGGGAGGATGTGGAATTATGGGTGAATAACCCTTCCAATACCTGCCGCTCAGCTGCTGTAAATCCTCATTTGAATCACAAGTATTACTTGTGATCAAGGTTGGCGATCATCCCTGATTTTGGGTACCTGGAGTCAAAGTTGGTGGTTTCATAAACTGAGGAGTTAGATGGTTTTTGTACAGACTCCACAGCCCTGCTGCAGAGACCACTGGGCTCCCCCTTGGATAAGGGCCCAATAGCAGCTGCTATGGCGATCCCTACACCCTTGCATCCAAACGATGTCACTCACAAGCAAAGCGTTTTGGTTCATAGCAAAGATTTGTATGTCGGAGAGGACAAGCAACCCTTAAACACTTACCAAGGACCATGGGCTTAACACCCCCCCCCCCCCCTAAAGACCAGACCATTTTTCACAAAATAGACCACTGCAGCTTTAAGGCATCGCTGCAGGACTGCACAACTCGGCACACAATTTATTTAGCCCCCGCCTCCCATCTTTTCTCCCCACCAACAGTGCTTTCTGTTTCCCCACCAATACAGCTTTCTGTTGGTGGGGTCTGATCATTCCCCAGATGTTTGTTTACTTTTTCATAATTTTATTTTTTTCCTAATAAATTTCCCTATTTATATTTTTTTTTTCTCCCCCACCAGCCAATCAGCTGTCATAGTTTTCAACTTAAGACAATGGATCGCTTCCCTGTCGCCCAAGGGGGCAGCTGTGTCACACAGCTGTCCCCAGTACAGCACTGCTGTATATCATAGCGCTGTAGTGATAAGATGGCGGTTTTGCAGTCTAACAGTCATCCAGCGGTGACCTGTCTGCGCTTCAACCAGCTTGCATACATCCTATTGGCCGCGTTGCAAACCTTACTATATGCACTTCCTCCTTCAAGCCAGAAGGAGGAAGTGCACAGTGGTGAGGCTTGCAACACATCCAATAGAACACATGCAAGCTGTTTGAAGCACAGGCAGGACGGCTGCATTATGGGTAAATAACCCTTTATCATCTAGCCACACACATGCGGCAATTAAGCCTCATTTGAATCATGAGTAAGTGATTACTCGTGAGCCCAGCACTAATTGTATCATATCAGGAAAGAACTGTCCATCTGCAAAGAAACTGCCTGCCCATCTTCTAGAGCAGATGTGTTGGAGAAAGTAGTAAAGTATGATGGAATAATTCAACCATTCATTTTGCAACCATAATTAAGCAGATTGTCCAGTAAATGCACAGCATACTGAATGTCAACAAACCACTGCTGTGTTCAAATCATTGCAACACAGGTTGCAGTGTAAAAGTACCCTCAATGGTGTAGTCCAAACCATGATAAACTGCCACTGTTCCTTCACCACCATACTTTTCAGTTGATTCTTTTCATACAGACTGGTAACCTACTCTTACCACCTAACCAAAATGTGTCAGACTGCAGAACTGCTGCTTGTAGCCCACCCTGGTTAATGCTAGGTACACACTAGGAAATAATCAATCTGACAGAAAAATTCAAACATGTTTGATCTGATTTCTGATCGATTTCCGATAGAAGTAAAAATAAAAAAAGTTGGAAATCAGATGGGACATGTTAGAAATAATCGATCTGACAGTAAATCTGCCAGAAAATCTCAATGTGTACCTAGCATAAGAGAAATGTAAGCATTGTACAGGCATATATTTGTTACCAGATCTAATCATAAGTGGTCTGTGTGTCCCTTGGAGGTAGAAAACCTACTTAATGCCTTGTCACTTGAGTTAAGTATACACATATGATAGTGATGTCTGTGTTTAGTTGATTGTGATAGCGATTGAACTAAAAAATGTGAGTGATAATTACGCTGCAAACAAACTGAGTGCATGCAAAGGAATAATTTGATATGCACATGATCATACAGACAGGCCCTATATGGACCATTATTATTTAGTATTTATATAGCGCTGTGCATAGTATATTGTCTTGTAAACTGTTCCCAGAGGGGCACACAAGGTTATCCCTACCATATTTATATTTCTATGTATGTATCATAATTTAGGGGGAAGCCCAGTTAACTTAGCTGTATGTTTTTGGGATGTGGGAGTAAACTATGTTCTCCCCATGTCTGCGTGGGTTTCCTCCAGCCACTCCAAACTCCCTGCAAATAGCACCTTTGCTGAGATTCAAACCAGGGACCAAATACTGCAAGGCAAGTGTGCTAACCACTACACCACCGTACTGGCCATGCCCATGAAATATAAATTGTATTAAAATAGTTGCTATATATTATACACATATACAGTGTTACAATAATTCTGATCTAGATCTTTTACTGGCTAGTTGCCCTGTTTAAGAAAGCACCAATGATTGAACGCTTAATAAATTTGCCTTTATAGGTGGTCTATAGCTTATTTCTAAGTGTAACACAACACAATCCTATTCAGTCAAAGGCACTGAGGGCAGATAGATAAACGATTGGGTCACACTGCAAGCACTTTTTAAATGCCAGTTTTTGGAAAAGCAACAATATACAGTGGGATATGAAAGTTTGGGCAACCTTGTTAATCATCATGATTTTTCTGTATGAATGGTTGGTTGTTATGATAAAAAATGTCAGTTAAATATATCATATAGGAGACATACAGTGATATTTGAAAAGTGACATTGTTTATTGGATTTACAAAAAGTGTGCAATAATTTTTTTAAACAAAATTAGGCAGGAATTTGGGCCCCACACAAAAGAAATGAAATTAATATTTAGTAGATCCTTCTTTTGCAGAAATTACAGCCTCTAAACATTTCCTGTATGTTCCAGTGAGAGTCTGGATTCTGGTTAAAGGTATTTTGGACCATTCCTCTTCACAAAACATCTCTAGTTCATTCAGGTTTGATGGCTTCTGAGCATGAATAGCTCTCTTTAACTCACACCACAGAATTCCAATTATATTCAGGTCTGGGGACTGAGATAGCCATTCCAGAATGTTGTACTTGTTCCTCTACATGAATGCCTTAGTGGATTTTGAGCAGTGTTTAGGGTCGTGGTCTTGTTGAAAGATCCAGCCCTGGCGCAGCTTCAGCTTAGTATCAGCAGATTCTGGAGACCAATGTCCAGGAATCAGTGACAGAGTGGAATCCATGCATCCCTCAACTTTGAAAAGATTCTCAGTCCCTGCACTGGCCACACAGCATGATGAAACCACATCCATATTGTACTGCAGGCAGCAGGTGTTTTTCTTGGAATGCGGTGTTTTTCCTCCATGCATAACGCCCCTTGTTCTGCCCAAATTACCAAATTTTAGTTTCATCAGTCCACAGCACCTTATTCCAAAATGAAGCTGGCTTGTCCAAATGTGCTTTAGTATACCTCAAACGGCTCTGTTTGTGCTGTGGGCGAAGAAAAGGCTTCCTCTGCATCACTCTCGCATACAGCATCTCCTTGTATAAAGTGCGCCCAATGGTTGAACGATGTACAGTGACTCCATCTGCAGCAAGAGGATGCTGTAGGTTTTTGGGGTTGGTCTGTGGGTTGACTGACTGTTCTCACCATTCGTCACTTCTGAGATTTTTCTTGGTCTGCCACTTCAAGCCTTAAATTGAACTGAGCCTGTGGTCTTCCATTTCCTCAATACCTTCTTAACTGTGGAAACAGACAGCTGAAATCTCTGAGACAGCTTTCTGTATCCTTCCCCTAAACTATGATGGTTAACAATCTTCAGGTCATTTGAGAGTTGTTTTGAGACCGGCATGTTGCTACTCTTCAGAGAGAATTTAAAAAAAAAAAAAAAAAAAAGAGAGAGAGAGAAAAACGTACAATTGACCCCCTTGAATACTCCTTTTCTCATAATTGGATTCACCTGTGTATGTAGGTCAGGGGTCACTCAGCTTACCAAACCAATTTGAGTTCCAATAATTAGTTCTAAAGGTTTTGGCAACAATAAAATTACAACAGTGCCCAAATATATGCACCTGCCTAATTTTGTTTAAACAATTATTGCACACTTTCTGTAAATCCAATAAACTTCATTTCACTTTTCAAATATCACTGTGTGTGTCTCCTAAATGATAAATTTAACTGACAATTTTTTTAATCGTAACAACCAACAATTTATACAGGAAAATCGTGATGATTAACAAGGTTGCCCAAACGTTTGCATCCCACTGTAAGTATGTAAAATCCACACTCCAAGGTGATTGTGGCATGCAGGCCCCAGGACCAATAAAGAACAAGAATCTAAAGAAGGAAAAGAAATCCTGGCAAGAAAAACTCTGCACCACCATGTAATAGATGCAAAATTGTTTTTTGTTTTTCTCTTCAATCACCTAAACAATAACAGTGTTAAAACCATATAAAATGATGTGCCATGTGCAACAACAAAAGCAACACTCCACAACACAATTTTGTGTGGGAAAAATGCAATTCAGATTAAGTGCCTCACCTCCTTATAATTATAACCCTGTGAGCTGCATAGTTTACCCATTTAACGTTATCTCAGACATGGGTCCTTGTCTGCCATGCTGGGCTAGATTGTCAAGCCCAGGTGTAAAGTGCTAGTGCTCATCCGTAGCGATAGATGTCCGAAGTCTAATAATATAAATAACTGCAGGGAATATAGTTATGAAGATTTCAGATATGTATAAACAATGTGATATAAAGTGCATATAATCTGGGCCGGACTTGAACCCTTTATTGCCCAAGGCCACTGACAGCAGCGCCCCCCCCCTTCAGTATAGATAGCCAGATGACCCTTCTCCCTCCAGTATAGGTAGCCCATTGACCCTTCCCTTCAGTATACATAGCCTGATGACCCCCACCCCCTCCATTTTAGATAGCCAGATGACCCCCCCTCCCTCCAGTATAAGAAGCCAGATTACCCTTCCCCTCCCTTCTGTATAGATAGGCTGATGACCCACCCTCCCTCAAGTATAGGTAGCCAGGTGACTCTTCCCTTCCCCCTAGTATAGCCTGCTGTCCACCCACCCTTGATCCTGTGGTGCCCCTAGGCCATGGCTTAAAGAGACACTGAAGCGAAAAAAAAATTATGATTTGTATGTGTAGTACAGCTAAGAAATAAAACATTAAGATCAGATACATCAGTCTAATTGTTTCCAGTACAGGAAGAGTTGAGAAACTCCAGTTGTTATCTCTATGCAAAAAAGCTATTAAGCTCTCTGACTAACTTAGTCGTGGAGAGGGCTGTTATCTGACTTTTATTATCTCAACTGTAATTGAACTGTTTACTTTTCCTCTGCTAGAGGAGAGTTCATTACTTCACAGACTGCTCTGAAAGACTCATTTTGAATGCTGAGTGTTGTGTAATCTGCACATATTATAGAATGATGCAATGTTAGAAAAAACAGTATATACCTGAAAATAAAAATATGAGAATATTTTCTTTGCTGCTAATCTTCTAGTAATTATTCATAGTACACAACCAATTCATTATATCATATATTTTTTTTCGCTTCAGTGTCTCTTTAAATCCAGCCCTGCATATAATGGACAGTACATATATGAATCAGGCAATGCAATAAAACCATCTAGTATACATACATATCACAGTACAGGGAGCACTGTAATAACAGCGCAGGAGATTTAGGTGCAGCCGGCACCACCATAAACCGTAATAGGAATTACGGCTATAGCGGCGCACAGAGTGCAACTTTGGCGCCGCCAGAAGATGGACCTGAAGTTACATCTAAAACACTGTAATTGGGCTTCCAGCAGTAGCTGGAAGCCAGATGACATAATTCCCCATTATCCACGTGGAACTAGAGGGGGAATAGTATTGAACGTCACTGGGACTTGTGCAGCAGCAGAATCGGCCATATATCGGCTGTATCCTGCGCCCAAGTCTCCCAGCGGACAGTTATCTTGTACGCAGTACAGGGTCTACAGTAAGCAGTCAATGGCAGCAATCCATTGACAGCGGAGGGAGGCACACAAGACACTCCACGCGTGGCATGATCCACATGACCGCTTCGTCAGGAGCGGTGTATTGTGGGGAAAAGTCCCCTTATAAATGTGGAGTCATCAGATTCTGGCATGCTAACAGGACAAAACCAATGTCTCTATTGGCCACGTCTGCGGCTGGAGCGCATGGATATTCACCCTCACAGCCCGCTTGTACACCAAGTCACCTGCATAAAACCCAGAAGGCGGAAGTATGTTACCGCGATACTGGTAATAGACATGCTAGAACGCAAATAGATTCCTGGCTGACAAATAGTATAGTAAGCCGCTGGTGACAAAAAAAACTAAGCATTATTGGAAAAGCACATGCTAATGTAATGCTATGCGAGATTTAAAAAAAAAATCACTCAAGTGAGAACACATGTAGCATTACACTAGCAAGAGCTTTTAAAATCACAAGCGCTTAGAAAACTGCTTACTGTGTGAACCAGCCCTGAAGTGAGTGCTCTTATATCATGATGCCTTTTAATAACATACATGTTTCACCCTTGAGGCAGGGCTTCATCAGTTGTTAAAGAAAAGCATGCATGAAGAACATAATGCTCCTCCTCCCCCCTCACCAAATAAATCAAAATTACAAACTATCTAGTGCAGTATGATGTGTTTAAAGAACTCTGAAGAGAGTTTAAATTTCCGTTTTTAACTAGTATTTATGTAAAGCAAAACCGTCGCATCCCCCGTGGCAAAATGAGGGGTTTATACTCACCAAATCACCCCTGCAAAATCCATGACTTTCTTGGTCGTGGATTTTGCTGCTCATGGAGACAGAGCTTTGAGCTGCAGCTCTGCCTCCATACGCATCAATCCACAGCGGATCTCCGCCTCTCCCCGCCCCTCTCAGTGAAGGAAGATTGAGAGGGGCGGGGAGAGGCGGCAATCAGCGGGGATTGACACGCCAAGAGGCAGAGCTACAACCATAAGCTCTGCCTCTATGAGGAAGCGCTCCCTGGACATAGCAGAGGGGATTTAGGGGGAGCGGGGATGCGGCGGTTTAGCATTGCCTATAGTGCTTTACATAAATATTAGTTAAAAACAGGAATTTAGACTCAGTTCAGAGTCTCTTTAAGTCAGAGATTTAAGACCATCATGCTAGGCTATTTTATTTTGCTTTATGTAGTATATAATATATAGCAACTATTTTAAAGAGACCTAATTAAAGTTATATTTTATTGTTCATATAGGGCCTATCTGTAGGATGGTGTGCATTTGATAATTGAATTGTGTATGGCCAGCTTAAGGGTGCAGATTGGCAGGAACAATCGCTGTTTTTGTTCACCTCTCTAAAACAAATAACCAAAATGATTAAAAAAAAGGCTTATGGCACACACACAGTGCAATGCTGCAGGCCGTCAATCTACTGGTGCTCTTGCTCTGCCCCCAATCAGTATCTTCTGTCTTTTCTGATCACTTTTTTGTCATAATCATCCAAAAGTTGACCAATCAGTTTGAGGAATTGATTCAGTTTGGTTGAATCTGCAGGGATTGAACTGGAAAATCTATAAGTATATGGGCACCTCAAGCAGAATTTCTTGTAAAGCTGACCATACAGTATTGTTCAATCTTACCACATCAGTGGTGTATGAGGGACTGTCTAAATTATTCAGATAATATTTAGCCAGCATACATTTTGTAAAACTGGTTAAAGGGAACCGGAGGTGAGAGTGATATTTCCTTTTAAACAATACAAGTTAGCCAGGCTAGGCAGCTGTCCCCCTGATCCTGTGTCTCTAAAGGCGGCCAGACATCAGAAGATTATGGGCAGATTCGACCAAGAGACAAATTTATCTCTAATTGAATCTGATTAGAGATAAATTTGTCTCTTGATCGAAACTGCCCATATACTACAAGCCGATTCCCGTCCAATTTCTGCATGAAATTATCAGGGAATCGGCTGAGCTCACTGCGTCCACAGCGCCACTGCCCCCAAAATGTATAAATGTAGTGTTTGCATTTATATATTATCTGTCCTGCAGCAGTTTCCGCACTGTGTCCGTCCATCTCGCTGGGTAACGGCCGCATACACTGTAGCGGCGCATAGTGTCAGACGCTATGTGCCGCTGGCGTGTATGTGGGAATCCGGCGAGATGGACGGAACTGCGTGGAGGCTGACACCGGACAGGTAATGTATAAATGCAAACACTACATACATTTATACATTGCGGTGGGGATTTCGTCATCTTGTCACTCGTTCGCAAATTGAACGCCTTACCACCGCGCACCCGACCAACCAACTTTGGCCCGACATCTTGCAGCATGTGCGATCGACTGTGCGGCCAATTTCTGTCCCAAAATTGGTCGATTTGTCGGTCAAGCATGCACTTGGCAGCACCAATTTTCATCAAATTTGATTATATTAATCGAATTGGATGGTCGGTCGGTTGGTTGGTCGGCTGATGTATGGCCACCTTAATACTTTAGACCCTGAACAAGCATTTATTTATTTATTGTATTTATAAAGCGCCAACATATTACGCAGCGCTGTACATTAATTTAGGTGCATGCAGCAGATCAGGTGCTTTGAATCAAATCTTGTCTGTATTAGCTGCATGCTTGTTTCAGGGTTGTAACTCAGACATTACTGATGCTAGAAGATCTACAGGATTACCAGGCAACTGAAAAAGTGTTCAAATGAAAATAAATATGGTAGCCTCACTATCTCTCTTATTTTAGGTTGTACAATCAAGATTGTATGGTGTATGGCTGGCTTAAGATATTACTTTTTTTCCTGCACTATAATTATTGGTAATCTAGGCTATGTCGTACTCATTCTTTAATCTGTATACGTGATTAACCAGTTATAGTCCTGGGGCAGTATATCTACACCCCACAGGACTTCCATCTAAAGTCTCAAGGGCGTAGATAAACGTACCTCGCTGGTATCGCCAATCGCACACTCGTGCCAATGCCCCTTAGTTCCCATTCATCGCTCAAAGTGCCTGTGATCAATGAGATGCCGGTGGTCATTGACAAAAGTGAAAGTAAAGCATACACACGTTACTTCCTATAACACGGTTATGCAGTACACAGGAGGAATAAAGTGTGTGGGGGGGATCTAGTGGCTAGATAGTAAACATACACCTGCATACATCCCAATAAATAAAAATACCACATTGATTTACCCCTCATTCTCCCCTCCCATACTTACCTCCAAAAAAAGATTTTAAAAAGTGACATTTAAATAAATAGTTACCTTAAAAGTTATTTTTCTTACTATTCCTATTACAATACATTTAAAATAAAATACTTTTTAGCAAAATGTACCACTGAAAAAAAAGCCTAATTGATTGCAAAAAAAAAAAAAAAAAAGAAGATACAAATCATTTTGTTGTGATAACTAGTGATAAAGTTATTGGCGAGTGAAAGAGAGGAGCGCTGAAAGGTCAAAATTGTTCTGGTCCATAAGTGGAAAAACCCCTCAGTGGTGAACTAGTTAAACACGGCAGAATTTATAGCTTGTGCTGTAAGTTAAACTGATCATGTATCTGTGCTCCCCATTGTTGTATGTTTTGCACATTGTACAGCACTATGAAATATGTTGGCACTCTATAAATAACAATAAAAGAAACCGTGGCAACAGTGCCCATACGCTACTTTAGTATATTTTTTTATTACTGTAATAAGTAGTTATGACACTTTACCACTGAATACTTCCCTCACTAAGCATTGAAAGCTAGTTACTTTTTTCAGGTTGCAAACAGAATTGTTTTGAGTTAATGATAGTTTATTTTGTACATTTATCTCAGATCCTTCCTTGCACCTAACACCTGTCAAACTAAACGTGTCTCTTTTTTTGTCTGAAAAAAAAAATCAGTGTTTACCTTCATAGTCAAAGCTTTTGTATCCCAGACAAAATAACCTTTAAAACATCTGCATCTCTCGTGCTGGCCATTGTGGTGTGGAAGGTCCCTCGAGAGAATGACTAATTCACATAGAATAGTTTGGTTATTCTTTAGCCGAGGGACACATTGTGCACACATTGGCTGCTGTTCAGCTGAAATGCCCCACAACTATGCTCACAAAAGTCTTGTGATCCTCTGTTACAGGCAACACCCAGCTGGCCTTGCAGATTATCAAAAGAAACCAGCTTCTGCCGTCCATCAAAATCATGTCAGATCACCGAAAGAAGCCATTATTCCAGCCCATTCATCAACCAATGCAGCCAATTCAGATGCCAGCTTTTACCACCGTGCAAAGAAAATGATGTATGCCTGCCACTGGACAGATGTGGAGGCACAGAAATCAGTCCACCAGTACATCGATAAACGGCATATTGGACTTTTCATGGCATAGATTGGTCTTTTAAGATACATTAAGTAAAAGAAAAAGGTTTTAAAAAGGTAAAGGATTTAACCTGGATCTCACTGAGCCATTTCCTGTATTCCTGTAAAATGAACAACCCGACTGTGGCAATAAACATTGCAGGAGCCATTTCTGAGCGGATTGTCACTTTGCACCCGGTGACAGTCTCTTGCCTGGCAACCCTCCTGATCTGGAGAGGACTTCCATGGATAGGACGGGATCCAGTCTGTGTTGATGCAAGCGCTGTAATGAAGAGGAACCAGTGAATTCTTCAGAATACAAAGTTTTATGGTTTTTATTTGGATTGAGGGACAGGAACACTAACATTGGGAAAAAAAATAAATATTTTAATGCACAAGTATGTGCATACGTGTAATTTATGTGGCCTGAGTCCGTTATCTCTTTGCACACTCACATGCAAGTGTTCATAGAAATGCTTTCACAGAAATCAGTTATCCAGGACCCACTGCTATCCCTTCAGCCAAGGTAAAAGCCGGGGTCTTACAAAAGAATACATTCTCTTGTGTAGTCACTTACACTGCACAGAAGTACCCCAGTCTTTGTAGGTGTCCTAAATCTGGCCCTGTAACATGCATAGTGCACATATTCATTGCATTAAACCTATCTAAAGATTAGGAACACATATCCTGATGTTTGATGATGTCACAGCCCAGGGGGGGGGGGTGCACTACATTAAACCCAGGCCACAAGAGCAAGGTTATGTACACACATCCAATTTTGATTAGCCATTGACCAATTTTACCACTTCCATGCAGTATAAGGTTATCTACACAATCTTCTCATAGTATTCAAACTGTGCTGGCCCTCATTCTACATGGAAGTGGTAAAATTGGCCAGTCGTTGGCCAATCAAAATTGGAAGTGTGTATGGGGCTCAATTTAAAAGAAAAGGCACATAAATCCAGGCACATCGCCTCAAGTTAGGGAATTTAAATAAGTTGTTAGGGAGGTCATAATAAGGGTGTGGCCAGCAAAATGGCACAGTCAGTTAACCCTTCGCAAACACATGTTCATACAAACACATTCACAGAGGACAATTATCCAGGAACCACTGCTATCCCTGCAGCTAAGCAGCGCTGCGTAGTATGTTGGCACTTTATAAATGTAATACATTTAAAGCCGGGGCCTTAGTATAAAAGAATGCATTCTCTTGCCTAGTCACGTACATCGCGCAGAGGTACCCCAGTATTCGTAGGTGTCTTAACTCTGGCCCTGTAACATGCATAGTGCAAACATTCATTATATCCAACCTACTTAAAGATTAGGAGCACATATCCTGACCTTTACTCTTTGGACTGATGTGCATCAAACTATTGAAAAAAGAAGCAGTCCTAGAAGCTCAACTGTAATAATATGTGAAGCCAGAGAGTCAACCAGTCCACACCCGGATCCTTCAAGGTGCAACAATCCACAGCAAAAGAAGAAAAAGACTGGGTCTCCACCTGGATAAATGCAATTGTAGCACTAGTTTATTGCACCATAGTGACAAAACAACACGACGTTTCGGCCAGCAGGCCTTTATCAAGCGTACTTGATAATCTGCCTGCTGGCCGAAAGGTTGTGTTGTTTTGTCACTATGGTGCAGTAAAATAGTGCTACAATTGCATTTATCCAGGTGGAGACCCAGTCTTTTTCTTCTATTGCTGTGCATCAAACTATTCCCACAAGGGAGTTAACAAAATACATCCATGTGCACCATACACACAGCAGCATAAGCTGTTTGCACACTGACAATGGTCACAGATGGGAAGGAGGGAGTGCACTGGATTAAACCCAAGTCACAAGGGTAAGTCATGGCCTAGTAATGTGTGTGTGTGGCCTGGTTTCCTTTTTGTGTGAATGATGAACCTATGTCAAGAAATCTGTTACAAGTGACAGTAGTACACAGAGATGTCACTATCTGTTTCTCTGTCATAGAACAAACGAGATTTTACAGGAAAAGAATGTTGGCCATTGAGGCAGAATAGGGCTGATAGTCTATACCACAGGTGTCAAACACAAGGCCCGCAGGAAGAATGCAGCCCTCTTTGCCATTTTATGTGGCCCTCTAGAGCAGGCACGTGCAGAGGGGGGTGCTCAGGGTGCCCAGGCACCCCCCCCCCCTTTTAAAATCTTCAAAAAAGGCCCTCTCGCAGCGCAAAATAAGCCCCGCCCTGACCGCGGTAAGCCCCGCCCACTCGCGGGAAGCCCCGCCCCATCTGGGACACATTGAAGTGAAGAGGCCCAGACAGGAATCCTAGTGTGGCATACTGACCTCTACCTCCCCCAGCACCCACAGTGACCTCTCCCTCCACCTAGCAACCACAGTGACCTCTCTCCCTCCCCCAGCACCCACAGTGACCTTTCCATCTACCTAGCACCCACAGTGCCGTCTCCCTCCACCTAGCACCCATAGTGACTTCTCCCTCCCCAGTACCCACAGTGATATCTCCCATCACCTAGCACCCACAGTGACCTCTCCCTTACTCAGCACCCACAGTGACCTCTCCCTCCACCTAGCACCCACAGTAACCTCTCCCTCCCCCAGCACCAACAGTGACCTT
Source organism: Hyperolius riggenbachi (assembly GCF_040937935.1). Classification (NCBI taxonomy): domain Eukaryota; kingdom Metazoa; phylum Chordata; class Amphibia; order Anura; family Hyperoliidae; genus Hyperolius; species Hyperolius riggenbachi. The sequence goes on from NC_090650.1 coordinate 125,514,669, forward strand.
TCCCTCCACCTAGCACCCACAGTGACCTCTCTCTCCACCTAGCATCCACAGTGACCTCTCCACCTATCACCCGCAGTGACCTCTCCCTCCCCAGCTCTAGCAGTGATCCTGCCTACCCCAGCACCCACTCTGACCTATCCCTCCCCCAGCACCCACACTGACCTATCCCTCCCCCAGTGGCTACCCTCCTGTCCCCTGCAGCACCCACAGGGACCTCCCATCCCAAAAACGGCACCTACAGTGATCTCTCCCATTGCCAGTTCCCACAGTGGCCTCTTTCAACACCCAGCATCCACTACCTCCTCCAGTAACTACACTGACTATCCCAGCACCCACAGTCACCTCCCCTTCCTCCAGCACCCATACTGATCTCTTCCTTCCACAGCACCCACAGTGACCTACCCTTCCCCCAGCATCCACACTGACCTCTACCTCCCCTAGCAGCAACTATGCCATTCACAGCAGCACCTATAGTGACCTCTCCTTCCTCCAGCACCCACAATGACCTCTACCTTCCCCAAGACCCACAGTGACCTCCTCCAATGGACCCACAGTGACCTCCCTTTCCTCCAGCACCCATATTGACCTCTACCTTCCACAGCACCCGCAGTTACTCCCCCCCAGCACCCACAGTGACCTACCCTTCCCCCAGCACCCACACTGACCTCTACCTCCCGTAGCAGCAACTGTGCCATTCATAGCAGCACCCACAGAGATCTCCCACCCCCTGCACCCACAACAATCCCACCAATATTCAGCACCCACCAGTAACCCCCACTATAGCAAGCACCCAGTACTTGCACCCTGCACCCAATACTTACATCCGGCCTCAATATGGCACTTAGTACTTGCATCAAAGAGCCACATGACACCCAGTACCTGCACCCCTTCACCCTATAGCTGGCACCCAGTACTCACACCCACATGGCACAGTACTTGCACCCAGCCCCAACATGGCACTCACTACTTACACCTGCACACTGCCTTCAAATGGCACCCACTATCTGCACTCACATAACTAGTACTAGCACCCAAAGTACCTGCACTCAGAACCCACATAACACACAATGCCCACCCATAGCTAGCACCCAGTGCAGGCATGGCACCAAGTATTCGCACCTATGTGATACCCAGTACCTGCACCCAACACCCACATGCTTCATCTCCAGTAGTTCCAGTTGCACTAAGCCTCCACTTAGTGCCCAGTACAAACACCAAGTACTCACATATCACATCCTGTACGTGCACCCAGAACGCACAAGGGACTGAGTGCCTGCAATCAATACCTACATGATAGTTGATACACACCCATACATCCAGAATCCACATGACACCCTGTGTCAGCACCCAGAACCCACATGGCATCCAGCATCTGCCTTTAGTACCCACATGACAACAAATACCCCAGCATCCATCACCCATATGTCACCATGTACTCACTCCCAGTACCCACTTAGCACTCAGTATTTGTACCTAAGACCCACATACCTCATAATCAACACCCACATGGCACAGTACTCACACGTCACCAAGTTACAAAGCCATTATATGCACCCAGTACCCATCCTTGGTCTGAACCCATATGAGACTCAGTACTCTCCCATGGCACACATCCAGACCGCACATGACACTCCCTACTCACTCATGTCCAACACTCACATGGCTCCCTGTACCAATTACTCACATGGCACCCACTATTGTTTATCACCATCTGCTACTCATTCAGCACCCAATACTGCATAGCACCCACTGCAAATAAACACCCAATACAAACTGGACTTTGGTACCCACAGCAGCTTGACACAGACTGTACTTTGGCATCTCGGCGCCCACTGCAACTTAGCACAAACTGGACCTTTGCATCTTACCACCCACTGTATCTGGGCACCCGCTGCACCTTGGCACTTACTGCAGTTTTGCATCTACTAATGCTTAGCAACCACTGCATATTGGTAACCACTTCTTCTTTGCCTGAAAAGAAGCTTGGGTACTGATCAAGAGGGACAGAGGTCCCAGCAATGAAAGGTGAGTCTGTGCCTCCACTGTGGGCTCCACTGTGCCCACTCTAACCCACTAACTGATTCGAGGGTGTGGCCCCAAAAGAGTTGGTTGGAAGGAGACACAAAGTCTGCTTGACACTGCTATAAAGGTGTGTGTGTGTGTGGGGGGGGGGGGGGGGGGTTAAAACTGCCTTATACTTTCTGGAGAGGGGATATTACATAATTACATACACAATTTAGCACGATTTATCCATTTCAAATTTGAGCACTACCCCCTTGAGGGTCCTCTGCACGGCCCTGCCCCTTCCTGCAGCACCCACACTGACCTCTACTTTTCCCAGTATCCTCCCCTTCCCCTCATAGCTGGCACCCAGTACTCACACTCTCATGACACCAAGTACCTGCACCCAGGCCTAAAATTGCACCCAGTACTCACACCTGCACGTAGCTTCCACATGGCCCCCACTATCTGCTCCAAGCACCCACTTAACCTGTACCCGCACCTAAAGTACCTGCATTCAAAACCCATGTGATGCCCAAAGCCCACCCATAGCCAGTACCCAGTACAGGCATGGCGCCAAGCAGGTACTGGGTGTGACCCATGTCACACCCAGTACCTGCACCCAGCACCCACATGACATCCAGTACATGCATCCAGGTCTCACATGGCAGTAAGTACTTGCAATCAACACCCGCATGACACTCGATACCCAACCATAGCCAGAACCCACATAACACTCTGTACTCACACCCAGAACCCACATGGCACCCAGCATCTGCATTCAGCACCCACATGACAACCAATACCCCCCTAGCCAGAAACAATAGGGGGACGCATGCGGGGGAAGATGTTGCCAGGCCCCTTTTTTAAATTTGAGCACCCCCCACTTAAGGACCCTCTGCACGGACCTGCTCTAGAGCTTCAAATGTAACATCATTATAAGCAGTAAAACGAGGGCAGCACACTGCCTTCCCAACCAGAGGAGCATGCCAGTTTCTGGTTGAAACTGTCCGTATGAGGTGGGGTGCAGCAACAATCCATAGGACCAGTCAGCAAAATTACCACGGGGCCCTCTCTTGCCCTCCAAACCCCCTCTTGAGGCATCTTGTTTTTGGCCGCATTTCATCTTCAAGATTTTCTGCCTAAGCAGTACTGGTGCAGGTAAATATTAAACTGCTCCACTCTGCAGAAGGGGGAGGAGCTGGCCCTCCATTTTCGCTATAGTTACTCCACTTAGAGACTGTTCAATGAATGTTAAAAATCTTAATAAACAATTTGGCCCACAATTTAGACAGGGTGTTCGATTTTGGCCCGTTACGTGATTGAGTTTGACACCCCTAGTTTATACTGAGGCAAAATCAAGCACAGGCTCACATTTCTTGTAAATTCCAATAGATTAGTCATACTGCCTAGCCAAGGTAAGTAACACAAACATTCCATTAGTCAGCACTCCTATGGCAGATAGTTACCACTTCAAAATGATGCCACTACATACTTTATCATTGTGGCATAACTGGCAGCATTTACCATTTCCATGCTGGTATCAGTGTTCCTTGATGAGGGGTCACAGATTTGTAAATGATCCCCTCAATGCCTGTGTGCATCATGTTTGACAGAAGCAGGATGAACATCACTGCAGCTGAGTGCAAACACAAAGGATGATAAGCAGGACCTGTAACATTGCCACACATTACTTTTGAGCAGACTGCCACTAGTCTCGCTATTGTGATGCAGTCATGAATCGGATTACTGAGTAAATTTCAAAGGAAAAAATAAATTCTATGTATCCATCTATAATAGAAGTAAACAGATGACCTACTCAGCTACCTTCCAGCTGAATGCTGGTATGCGGTCTATTCAATAGCCTAGCTCCCATTAACCTCTCCAAACATCTGGGTTCAATATTCATACTGGGAACACCATAGTGCATCAGTACAAACATTTCCCCTTTCTGTACAGTTCTGAACTAAACAATGAGGTATATAGATCCAGCCTGAGGAAGTTGTATTTGGACAAATGCCCTGCCCACATTGCCACTGGACTTATAGGCCTCAATTCACTAAGCTTTATCAAACACTTTATTGAACATTTGATAATTTACCTGATGGGTAAAAATCTAATTTTGAATTCACTAAGGTGTTATAGATTTATTGGACGTTTTATTGATAAAACATTCGATAAATATACACCTTAGTGAATTCAAAATTAGATTTTACCCATGAGGTAAATTAGCAAATGTTTGATAAAGTGTTTGATAAAACTTAGTGAATTGAGGCCATAGTGTGCCTGGGAGGGTGAATAAGTCATATACCAAAGTTTATCTGAAAGGTGGCCCAAAACATAACAGTGCACTGTACTATTATGGATGTAACAGGACATTTTAAAAGACGGAAAATTCACTTTGATATGTGCAGTGTGTCAGCACTCATTCCACAGCTGAAAGTCCTTTCAGGAGAAATCCATTTCCTTAGCTACTGTCAATCTTTGTAAAGTAAACGATTCTTCCAGCGTATAGATATAGCCGTGCACCCTCCAGTGCAACCAAACTTCTGTCAGGGAAGTGCCCAAAGCACAGTTTTTTTTCCCTGATCAGATGTCCATAACGTCCCCTCTGCGGGTATGAATTTCCAAAGAGCAAGATGGCAGCCCCCACAAAGCAGTCACCAGCGAGGAAAGATGACACTGCACTCAAGGGAACAGGGATTTTTTTATTAATTTAATGAGATGCAAATTTTTCACAAATCTACGCAGCTTGAAAATAGACCAAATTAACCTCCTTAGCGTTCTGGACGAGCTGAGCTCGTCCAGAGACGCCGGAGGCTGCCACTCAGGCCCTGCTGGGCCGATTTTCACCAAATAAAAAGGAGCACACGTAGCCGGCACTTTGCCAGCCGCGTGTGCTACCTGATCGCCGCCGCAGCATGCAGCGGCGAAAGAGGGTCCCCCCAGCCGCCCAGCGCAGCCGGACCAAACAATTTCGGCCAGCGCTAAGGGCTGGATCGGAGGCGGATGACGTCACTCCGCTCGTCGCCATGGCGACGAGGAAAGCAAAACAAGAAGGGCCGCTCATCGCGGCCTTTCTTGTTACTTCTGATAGCCGGAGGCGATCAGAGGTACGCATTAGGAGCGCCCTTTAGTGGGCTTTCATGCAGCCAACTTTCAGTTAGTTTTTTTTTATTAAAAAAAAAAAATGTCCGGTCGCCAGCCTGGCGATCTTAAAGCGGAATATAACCCTGCATTTCAACTTTGCTCTAAAACATTATTTACAGTATATTATATGCAACCAGCATTTTTTTTTTTACTAGACCAGCATTGGAAGGGTTACACAGGGCTTTAAAGTTCCTGGAGATTTCTGCAGACGCATCCGAAGCTCAGATAGTTACATTTTGTTTACATAAATATATCTAAGTGTTGAATGTTACACACTTTGGCTGTCCTCCAGCTCAGTCAGAGAGAGTGAGTCACATTCAACACTTAGATACATTTATGTAAACAAAATGTAACTATCTGAGCTTCAGATGCGTCTGCAGAAATCTCCAGGAACTTTAAAGCTCTGTGTAACTCTTCCAATGCTGGTCTAGTAAAAAAAAAAAAAATGCTGGTTGCATATAATATACTGTAAATAATGTTTTAGAGCAAAGTTGAAATGCAGGGTTATATTCCGCTTTATAGAACGCCAGGCAGATTAAATCCCGCAGCAGCTTCATTCCATTGGTCTGTTTGCAAACTGCATAAATGTATATAAAATTAGCATAAAAATGTATATCAATTTGAAATTATTTACATCTTACTGATCTCTCTTGCTTGTGGAACAATGATATTCAAGTGTAAATAACGTACTGGAGAGTAGACTAACGTTTTGTTCACAACTGTTTGAAGCCATAAACTGCTGGGAACCTCTTTTTACTTCATGACATAGGCTGAAGGGATCAAATGCAAGAGTGTTCACAAGCATTTAAGCAGAATAGCAGGACTTTTAAAAATGTCCTATTTACACTTAGGGCCCTTTTCCACTAGCGCGTTTGCACTAGCGGAATCGCAAAATCGCAAACCGATAGCGATTTTACAATCGCTAGGGTTTGCTAAATAACATAGGAATCGTGGTAGGGTATTTCCACTACCGCGATTCGTTTTTGCCTGAAACGCGATCGCGGCGCGGAACGATATTTGCCGCGATTTTGCTATGCAGTGCATAGCATAGCAAAATCGCGGCCGCAAACGTCGGGAAATCGCCGGTAATGTTTTACCTTTTGCGATTCAGCAGTCGCTAGCGTTCAGCGTGAACGCTAGCGACTGCTAGTGGAAAAAGGCCCTAAAGGTTCACAAAGAGAACGATTATAATTGTCAATTTTGCACGAAGTGGTTAAAAATACCAGTTTCTGGCAGTCCTGCTGATTTCTTTGGCTGCAGTCAGACTTCAGTCAGAGCACCTGACCTGCATATGCTTGGTCAGGGTATGTGGCTAAAAGTATAAGAGGCAGAGGATCAGCAGGACAGACAGGAAATTATCATTGTTTAAAAGGAAGTAAATATGTCAGCCTCCATATTACTCTTACTTTAGTTGTGCTTAGAGTTTCCTATATCACATTTTCATGAAAAAGCAGAGTACACTGACTTTAAAGAGGTGCTTTATAGATAGGTATCTGCAGGCATGAGATGATGGGTAACAAATTTGGCCATGTGTGATAAACTTACGCCTTTAGATTTCCTGCAGGGACCCCCACCTATGTCCACTTATGTATTAGATTAGCCAAGGACTGCACCCTCTGTACAGGTAGCAATGTAGCTACCTCAAAATGTTTCTGTTGTTAGGAAGAGGAAAGGCTATTATGAAAAAAACTCTCTCCCAATAATCAGTATTTTTACATGTCAAATGCTGTAATAATCTTCAAGACTATATACAGTATATCAGCCTTCCAGCAAGCGCTCAGAACAATTTTACACACATACTAGTGAACTCACCAGATAGCTAATCCGCACAGGCCAAACAGCACTCCATCATACATTCTATGTCTAATACAAGTGTGTTCCTCAAATCAAGCATTATAGGTATCTCCACACAGACCAATCCATCCACAATACCAAATAAGGTTCACTCACATTGTTCACTCACATTTAGTGGTCAGAGAGATGCAGTTAATTGTGCAGTTTGGGTTGTTTGATGGATTCAGAAATGTAAGTAGTGATGGATACAAATCATGGATCCAGATACAAGCAAAAAAGTGTCTGCAACAAATGTTTCACCTGCTTCCTACCTTACATTTAGATCATTTGATTTATTTTAGGGCCTGTTTCCACTAGTGCAGAATACATAGCGTTTTCCTGCATCCGAGTCAGATGGTGAAATGCCGCCTATACAATCAATAGGCTTGCCCAGTGGCGTAGCTAAGGGGCTGTGGGCCCCGATGCAAGTTTTATAATGGGGCCCCCTTAGCACTCTATACATAACAATTGATACGGCGCACCAAAACCTGCCAATAGCAACTACAGCATTAGAGGTGAAAGAAGTGGATGGGGAGCAGCTTGTTAATGATTACCACTATTCAAAGTATCTATAGAAGTGATTATTATGAGCACAGGACCAATAGAGAGCTAATACTGCAGTTGAGGGAGGGCCCTTCAGGGCCCCTCTGGCCCAAGGGCCCCGATGCGGCCGCTACCTCTGCAACCCCTATTGCTACGCCCCTGGGCTTGCCTTCTGAATCACATGCTGGTGCGATTTGGGTGGCATGCTGCAGTTTACCGCAGCACGCATCCAAATCCCTATAGCCATGTAGCAATTCAGCTGCGGCCGCGCAACAAGCAAGGGTGCTGCATCTGATTCGGAAAGGCAACTCAGCGGAAATATGCGCTAAGGCATGGGTGTCAAACTCAAGGCCCATGGGACAAATGTGGCTCCCCTCTTGGCAGTAAAAGAATGACAGCACACTGCCTTCCCTTCCAGAGGACCGGTGACTAATGGCTCATACACGGGTTACAACAGTTGCCACAACCACGTGGCACGCGCGTGTTGCGGCGACAGGTCCCCCGTGTGCAGGTCCAGCGCTGCGTAATAGGTTGGCGCTTTATAAATACAATAAATAATAATAATAATAATATAACACGCGCGTCACGAACCGTTGCTAATTAGAGCGGTCGCCAGGCGATTGGAGTGGCCGGTAAATATTAAACTGTGCTAATCTGCAGAAGGGGGAGGAGCACATCCATGGTCACTATAGTTATGCAACTTAGTTTGAGACTGTTCAATAAATGTTAAATCTTAATAAACCATTTGGCCCGCAACTTAGAGTATCAGATTTTGGCCCCGTACGTAATTGAGTTTCATACCCCTATCCTAAGATATATATTTAGGGCAGGGGTCTCAAACTCGCGGCCCGCAGGCCATTTGCGGCCCTCTATACAATATTTTGTGGCCCTCGCTGGCAAAAGCTTCCTTATAGTTCGCTTCAGTGCTCCCAAGTAATCCGCTGCATCCCCGCCGCTAAATGAGGGCTACAGAGCCCCCAAATCGCCCGGGGGGCAATCCGCCAGCATTTCCTGGAAGGGGCAGAGCTTTCAGCTCTGCCCCTCCTGACGTCAATCGCCTCACTGATCACCGCCTCTCCCCGCCCCTCTCTGTGAAGGAAGAGTGAGAGGGGCGGGCAGAGGCCGCGATGCGCCGCGATTGTAAAATTCCTTATGCGGCCCAGCCTCATCCTGACTTTGCCTCCTGCGGCCCCCCAGGTAAATTGAGTTTGAGACCCCTGATTTAGGGTGAAAGTACCTCCACAGTTCATATCAGACACACCATTTATGAATAGCTTTTAGACCAAATGACAAATGGTACTGATGGCTACGAGGAGTACGAATCATGTACCAATATACCAGTGCAAACCAGCAGATCCTTTGTTAAGTTACTAGGCAAGTTGATCTTTGCAGTTTTGCAAGTCCCGTCATTCTGAAAAAAAACATATTTTAAATTTTAATCACACTAAAGATATATGCTTAAAGTGAAAGTGGTTTAAAAAAAAAAAATCCACTAAATTCATATTTTCAGCAATTGGCCACAACATTGAACCACTGACAGATGATGTGAATAACATGCAATCTCATTACAGTGCCACCCGTCACAGCATAAGATAAAGCACAAACTGCTGAAAATGTTATGCTAGCATTAGAGAAAGGTGTGCGTCATTGTATACACACTATATTAAACTCGTCCGATAAACACTACCTCAAGCAAGAATCTAGCATGTGTACTGCAGCCCCTGACCAACACCATTGGTCATCAACTCAGAATTATTATCATGTTATTGTCCGTCCCTGTTTACATTATTGTGGATTCCTCCTGATTAAAGACTGGTATACATGCTGGAGAGAGTCAGAGAAGTCTCTGCTGAGAATCCAACATGTGGACAGCTGCCATCTTGGCTGAGTGCTTCCCTTCCTCTTCGCTGGAAGCCACTCAGTAATGCCACCATCCTTTCCCCACTGTACTGTACCACCACATAGCAACGGAACAGCACTCAGCCCCAACCTACTGCCTGAGAGCCCCGATCCCTACAGGCAATAGTCCTGTGTATCCACATTTGGGGCCTATTTACACGGATGAGTAACCTGCAGTGTTTTCGCGCAAGCGATTTGAGCGGGGAAACTATGCCCATTTGGCCAATAGCTTTGCTGTCCGAATCGCATGTCGGTGCGATTCGGACAGCAGGCTGCAGTTCACTGCAGCATGCATCCAAATCCCTATAGATGCAGATGTGTACTTGCATCACTGAAAGTGCAGGACACACTGCGGCTCAGTGGAAACAGGACCTTACTCTGAGGATTTTCTTATTCATCTACTACATACAGTAGATGGAAAATTCAAATCAATATTCTTGCAGATACAGTAAAATCCCCTTACAGTAAACGTTTACTCAGCTCCGACTCTTCGTGACCATATGTACTTCTGCAGGCCAGATGTGTCTGCCAATCACAGCCTCTTTTAAAGGCATGTTCATAGCTTCCCCTATGCCATCCTCTTCTTCTTTTGCCCTCAGTTTTTCCAAGCATCAAGTCTTTCTCCCAAAAAATCTGGTCTTCTCATTATGTGCCCAAAGTATTTAGGTTTTAATAGTAGAATCAACATTTCTAGTATATACTCTGGCTTTATTTCTTTAAGTATAGACTGGATTGATCTCCTGGCAGTCCAGGGAACTGCTTCTCCATGCCCAAAATTCAAAAGCATAACTTTTTCTAGGCATGACCTTATAGTCCACCTTTCAAAGCCATATGTTACTACTGGGAAGACCATAGCCTGATCTTTGTTGGTAAGTAGTTTACTATATCAGAATTGGTCAAACGTATATATCCATACAGGCACTTGGTCGGGACCGGGGGTTTACTATCACCAGAGGTTTACTATCACCAGCGTATAACAATATTCTACTGTAGTTTTCCCATCCAGGGCACTAACTGCACTGATTTTCTATTCCCTACTCACAGGGCTGGCCTTAGGTTTCACTGCACCCTGAGCGAAACCGGATTTTGGTGCCCCCCCCCCCCATCCTCTTTGCACGCGTACACACAGGCCCATATATAGCACCAACAATTTGCAACGCTCGTTATAGCTGTGGTGCGTCCCTCCCCCAAAAATGCCCTCAGACTCAGTATAGATAGGTAGGTAGCCAGGTATAGGTGCTCTCAGTATAGGATCTCATGTGTAGGTGCCCTCAGTGTAGGTAGCCAAGCATAGGTAGTATAGTTGCCACGGTAAAGGTAGCTAGTATAGTAGCCCTCAGTATAGATAGTATAGTTGTCCCCAGTGTAAGTAGCATAGTTGTCCCCATATAGGTAGCATATCTGCCTCCAGTGTAGGTAGTATGCCCCCAGTGTAGGTAGTATGCCCCCAGTGTAGTAGCATAGCTGCCCCCAGTGTAGGTAGTATGCCCCAAGTGTAGTAGCATAGCTGCCCCCAGTGTAGTAGCATAGATGCCCCCAGTGTAGGTAGTATGCCCCCAGTGTAGTAGCATAGCTGCTCCCAGTGTAGGTAGTATGCCCCCAGTGTAGTAGCATAGCTGCCCCCAGTGTAGGTAGTATGCCCCCAGTGTAGGTAGCATGCCCCCAGTGTAGGTAGCATGCCCCAAGTGTAGGTAGCATGCCCCCAATGTAGGTAGTATGCCCCCAATGTAGGTAGTATGCCCCCAATGTAGGTAGTATGCCCCCAATGTAGGTAGTATGCCCCCAATGTAGGTAGTATGCCCCCAATGTAGGTAGTATGCCCCCAGTGTAGGTAGTATGCCCCCAGTGTAGGTAGTATGCCCCCAGTGTAGGTAGTATGCCCCCAGTGTAGGTAGTATGCCCCCAGTGTAGGTAGTATGCCCCCAGTGTAGGTAGAATGCCCCCAGTATAGCTAGTATGCCCCCAGTATAGGTAGTATGCCCCCAGTATAGGTAGTATGCCCCCAGTATAGGTAGTATGCCCCCAGTATAGGTAGTATGCCCCCAGTGTAGGTAGTATGCCCCCAGTGTAGGTAGCATGTCCCCAGTGTAGGTAGCATGCCCCCAATGTAGGTAGTATGCCCCTAATGTAGGTAGTATGCCCCCAGTGTAGGTAGTATGCCCCCAGTGTAGGTAGTATGTCCCCAATGTAGGTAGTATGCCCCCAATGTAGGTAGCATGCCCCCAATGTAGGTAGTATGCCCCCAGTTTAGGTAGTATGCCCCCAGTTTAGGTAGTATGCCCCAAGTGTAGGTACTAGTATGCCCCAGTGTAGGTAGTATGCCCCCAATGTAGGTAGTATGCCCCCAATGTAGGTAGTATGCCCCCAAGTTTAGATAGTATGCCCCCAGTGTAGGTAGTATGCCCCCAGTGTAGGTAGTATGCCCCTAGCGTAGATCGTATGCCCCCAGTGTAGATCGTATGCCCCCAGTATAGGTAGAATGCCCCCAGTATAGGTAATATGACCCCAAATGTAGATAGTATGCCCCCAGTCAATCCCCCCCCCCTTCTGCGGCAGCAGGCCGGGCAGAGATTGACTCACCTGACTTCCACACTCCAGCGCCGATGTCACTCTTCTCTCCCCGCCTCCGCTCCGTCTGTAGTTAGAGCAGGGCTACAAGAAAATGGCCGCTGACTGTCCGCATTTGTGGACATCGGCGACCATTTTCTTGTAGTCCTGCTCCAATTACAGACGGAGAGGACGCAGGGAGAGACAGCGGGGCGGCAAGGGGCGACAGGGCGCAAGCGCCCTTGAGAGCTGGCGCCCTGAGCGTCCGCTCCGGCCGCTCATATCAAAGGCCGGCCCTGTCTACTCATGTCTGCGTGGGTTTCCTCTCACATCCCAAAAACATACAGATAAGTTAATTGGCTTCCCCCTAAATCGGCCCTAGAGTGCGATACATACACTACACAATACATACGACAATGGTAAGGATTCGATTCTAAACTCCTGTGAGAGACAGTTAAGTGACAAGACAATATACTCTGCGCAGCACTTCGTTGGTGCAATATAAACATGAAATAATAATAAAGAAAAAAAACGTGATTCTGCGTGAAAATACTATTCATTTGTTTCACACAATTGGCAAATGTATAACATCAAACTGTAATCTGTACAATTACAGAGTTTTCAGGAGTATTATGTATACAGTCAGAGGCCAGTCTATGCCTTTTCTTGATGGACTGAGAAACCAAGCAGCTCAGGGTGACCCAAACTACTAGGAATGTATAGGGGGATAAAAGGAACCAAAAAGCCCTCCTACACCAAGCTTGATGGACTGAGAAGGTGCTATTGCTCACAAACGAATGTATTAGCCTCATACCCTCATGATGCTTCCTGAACCAAGGGGAGCACTGAGGATTAGAGAATTCTTTGATTAGCTGGAGCTTTTGGCCAAGGATAATGCAGAAACAACCAAAAAAAACTGTAAACTGTAAAAAGTCCTTTAAAGGACACCTGAACTGAGAGGATTATGGAGGCTGCCATATTTATTTACTTTTAAACAATACAAAGTGCCTGGCAGTCCTGCTGATCTCATTTGGCTGCGGCAGTGTCTGCATCACACACCTAAAACAAACATGTGGCTAATTGGGACAGACTTGGGTCAGAAATATCATATCTGCATGCTTGTTCAGGGACTATGGCTAAAAGTATGACCATGAGTCACACAGCAAGAAAAAGAACAGATTTTCCAGGATACCTACATTACAGTTGATCCCAACCTGATGCAGCAAATCTCCACAACGCAAGCAACCTGTCTGAGTACAGGTCAGGAGTTCCTGCTGTGCAATGCTGCTTTTATTGTACGCCAAATATAATGGAGTCTGTTTTAGTATAACATCCAAAGAATAACTTCGTTTATAGAACTAAGAACTATAGGCAAATCATCAGAATGCCAGTACTATTATTGCATATCTGCATTCTTTCCGTGAAATGTTGTACTTGCTTTACACCACATATAAAGGGGTCTGAGTTGGAATACTATCAAAATACTTTAATTTTGACTTTATCCATAGAACAAGAGCTTGGAAACTGGGCAAATTGGAAATCAGTATTAATGTGGCTTTTAGTTAGCAGAGGTAGTACTCACTGAGGAATTACATATGTTGTGGCTTCTGGGATTATTATTATTATTATTTTTGATTTATTGGGATGAGTTTTTCTTCACATAAGGTGAAGACAGCAGAAGTGATTTGGAAATTGGGGCCGATTAACCACTTGCAGACCGCAGTGTTAAACCCCCCTAAAGACCAGGCCTTTTTTATTAAAAAAGGGCCGATGCAGCTTTAAGGCCTCACAGCAGGGCCCCACAACACAGCACACAAGTGATTTCCCCCCCCCCTTTGCTCCCCACCAACAGAGCTTTCTGTTGGTGGGGTCTGATCGCTCCTCCAATGTTTTTTTCCCTCTCCCCGCCAGCCAATCAGAGTGATCAGCTGTCATAGGCTTCAGCCTATGACAGCCGATCACTAACCTGTCTGCCAGGGGGAGAGCCGTGTGACATCGCTGCCGTGGATTGCATCGCTGTACAAGCTAATTAGACGATTGCCGCTGGGAGGCTGAAGGTGGAGCTCCGCCTACCAAGCGGAGATGCACGCGATCTCCTGCAAAACAGGGCCCAAGGACCTTACGACAATCGGCGTTAGGCGGTCCTGGGGCTGCCGCCATGTCCATGCCCATTGGCGTGACGCGGTCGGCAAGAGGTTAAGAAAGCAGATAATCCACCAGGCCTTACATTATCATTTAATAAATTATCATTTAATAAATTACAATGTAATGACTTGCAAAGTTTTTAAAATGAAAACAGAAAATGAATACTTGAGGACCGCAGTGTTAAACCCCCCTAAAGACCAGGCCATTTTTCACTAAATGGGCCACTGCAGCTTTAAGGCCTCGCTGTAGGGCCGCACAACTCGGCACACAAGTGATTCTCCCTCCCCCCCCCCCCCCTTTATCCCCACCAACAGAGCTTTCTGTTGTTGGGAACGGATTGCCCCCCAGATGGTTATTTTTTTATTTATTTAAAAAATAAACATTTATAAACAAATTGTACTTTTTTCTTCCCCACTGCAGGCCTGCCCACCCTCCTTCCCCCCGCCAGTCAATCACCGTAATCAGCTGTCATAGGCTGATGCCTATGACAGCCGGTCACTATCCTGCCTCCCAGGGGGACAGCCGTGTCGTGTAGCTTTAGAATTTACCAAGAAAAATAAACAATACACTACAGAGACATAAAAATGCAGATCCAAAACAATGGTGGACAAAAAAAAAACAACATGTTTATGGATCTTCCACATTAAGAGAATAAACAATAACAAAAAAATGTTTAACCACTTAAGCCCAAAGGGTTTTTTTTTGCATCTGAGTAACTTTCACCTCCCATTCATTTTCCAATAACTTTATCACTACTCATCACAATCAATTGGTCTATATCTTGTTTTTTCCGCCACCAATTAAGCTTTCTTTGGGTGATACATTTTGCTAAGAATTATTTTATTCTAAATCCATTTTAACAGGAATATTAAGAAAGAAATGGAAAAAAAAAATTTTTATTTCTCAGTTTTTGGCCATTATAGTTTGAAATTAATACATGTTACCGAAATTAAAACCCATGTATTTTATTTGCCCATATGTCCCGCTTATTACACCATTTAAATTATGTCCCTATGGCTCCAATATTTTATTTGGAAATAAAGGTGTATTTTTTCAATTTGCGTCCATCACTATTTACAAGCCCATAATTTAAAAAATTATATTAATATACTCCTTTGACATGCATATTTAAAAAGTTCAGACCCTTAGGTAACTATTTATGTTTTTGTTTTTTTGTTTTTTGTATTAAAAATTGTATGTGGGTACTTTTGGTGTGGGAGGTAAACAGCTAATTATAAATGTAAAGAAATGTATTTACAGTATTTATTAAAAAATGGATGTGTGTGTAGTTTTACTATTTGGTCACAAGATGACCACAGTGAAAAAGTCCTGTAAGCGTGTTTGTACGCTTCCAGGAAGAAGAATGAAGACGGGGAACCTTTTGAAACTCAGAAAAACCGTAGTGTCTGATGAGACGCTGTCGGCTTTTCTGCGGGGGGCTTTGATCAATGAAAGGGATCTATAATCCCATTCATTGATCGCTGAGCTAACGGCCAATGACGGGAGAGCACACGGCCCGTGGGAGTGCGTGCAGCCCAATTGGACGAGAATGTTGTCCAGTTGGGCTTAAAGGACTTACGAGTCCAAATAACAAAAAAAAGTTAAGTACCTGAATTGAATTTGAATGCACGGAGGACGGCATCTGCGCCGTTCCGCCAGGTCCCCGCAGTTCAATAGTCCCCCCAGGCCGCTCCTGAACCCCACAGCTCGGGTAGGGCTCTGCTGCCTTCACTAAAATGGCCACCGGAGCTGGCCGCGGCTGCGCTGTTTGCATAGACGCGAGTGTGGCTTTGCAGCTCTAGGGCCTCCCCCCCGATCCAGGCTACAGGAGACAGCCTGTAGTGTGGATCGGGGGCGGGGGTGGAGGCCCTAGAGGAATGGCACAGAGGGCGCGGATGGCGTCCTCTGTGCAGTCAAATTCAATTCAGGTACTTAACTTTTTTTGTTATTTGGACTCGTAAGTCCTTTAAGTGGTTAATAAAGGTAGATATACAATGTACAATTTTTGTACCCGATTAGACAAAACATCTAATCAATTGTAAATTGATATGAATTTCACCACCACTTAAGCCTATCTGTACAAGTGGCAAAAAGTTAAATTACACACCACAGATTTTTTAATTCAAAAAATTAATATAATTAAATTACTTCCAAACTTTCACTCACCCACCCCAGTTACCAAGCAAACAAGTTGAAAAAAAATCCATAAGTTGCCTTAGGCCTTTTTTTTTTTTTTTTTTTTTTTTTTAATATGTATGTCATGAGGGTATATTACTGTTATTTTCATACATGAGGGCTTAAATTTGATGGGACAAAAAAAATATACACCTTTATTTCCACATAATATATTTACGCCATATATTGTACTAGGAACATAATTTAAATGTTGTGATAGGCGTGAGTAATGTCCAAATACAATGGGTGGGTTTTATTTATAGTAGCATTGCTTATTTTCAAACTAGAGGGGGTGGAATTGGAGAAATAGTGTATTTTTTTGTGTGTATTTGCCTATAAAATGCATAGGAAATAATTACTCAAAACAAGTATTGCTCACAAAAAGCGCAATTTTATTACGGGTGATGAGTAGTGAAAGTTATTGGCGAATGAAGGAGAGGTGCGCTGACATGGGAAAATTGCTTCCGTCCTGAAAGTGAAAACACCTGCAGACTGAAGTGGTTAAACATTTGCAAATTGATATTATGATCAATATTAAAGTAAACCTGAAGGGGAAAAAACACCTCAATTTCGGTACTTACCTCGGGAGAGTGAAGCCTCTGGATCCTAGGAGTCTTCCCTCGAACCCTCCTTCTTGCTGTTCCAGTGCTGAGACCCCCACAAACTCATTCACAAGGGCTTGTCGACAAAGCTCTCCTGCATTGCGCAGGCAGCTCACACCTGGGCCCTCGCATGCACTGGAAGGATCCAGAGGCTTTTCTCTCTGGAGATAAAGGAATACTATAAATGCCCAAGTGTTCTAAAACGACAATGTACAAATAATGTCTAAGTAGCTGTGTAAACATTTTCCTCCATTTCATGTTAAATATCAGAGGCAAAAGCTTTAATTTATTGAGTGTAGGATTTAGTTATATTGGGACAAATCAATTGCAGAAGGGGTGTCTGCTTCAATGCACAGCCAGTGTTACATATCAGACTACAGAGTATTTTTCTCTGAAAGTAAAAACAGTATCAGAAGCTGTAACAATTACAAATGTTAACAAGTTACATTTCCTCTGTTCTCTTCACACACTTAGAAACACAGGACACAGAAGCTGCAGCTGTAGGGAGCTTTCTCTCTCTCACACAGAGTTACACACAGGGTTGACTGATCAAATTGTGAGGGGAATTTCCCCTCTCCTCATGGCTCATTCTGCCGTCAGTGTCAAACAGGGGATGGGGTATAGGGAAAAATTAGGGACATGAGTAGGTTAACCTATTTTGGTTCCTGGACGTAGAAACTACGTCCAGGAACCATGCGCGCTACCGCGCGCGCGCGTGCACACGCACTCCCGGCCGCGGATTCGGTAGCCACAGAATCAATGCATCGGGCTATGGTGCCCGATCACTGATTCCTCTCCCCCGCTGAAAAAGTGACAGCTTCTCTCGGAAGCTTCGCTTTTTCTGGCCGTTCCCTCCCCGATGCGTCACTCTAAGCGTGTGTTACGCTTAGAGTGACGTCATGTAAACAAACTCATGGCCACCATCTTGTGGCCAAAAAGTAAAACTACAACAAAAAGTAAAAAAAATTAAAATCAACACACATTTACATTAAAAAACTTTGGTTTACATCCCACCCTCCTAAAAATACCCAAATAAAATGTTTAATATAAAAAAAAAAAACCATTACAATAAAAAAAACAAAAACATGTAAATATTTACCTAAGGGTCTAAACTTTTTAAATATCAATGTAAAGATGAAATATTTCTATATTTTTTTTTATTTTAAACTTGTAAATAGTGATAGATGCAAAATGGAAAAAATGCACCTTTATTTCCAAATAAAATATTGTCGCCATACATTGTGATAGGGACATAATTTTAACGGTGTAATAACCGGGACATATGGGCAAATACAATACGTGCGTTTTAATTATGGAGGCATGTATTATTTTAAAACTATAATGGCTGAAAACTGAGAAATAATGAATTTTTTCCGTTTTTTCTTATTCTTCCCGTTAAAATGCATTTACAGTAAAGTGGCTCTTAGCAAAATGTACCATCCAAAGAAAGCCTAATTGGTGGTGGAAAAAACAAGATATAGATCAGTTCATTGTGATAAGTAGTGATAAAGTTATAGGCTAATCAATGGGAGGTAAACATTGCTCAAGTGAAAACGACGGAACGCGAATGGGTTCATTGAACATCACCTTTACCAAGTTGGGCAGTGGTCCTGAACCTTATTTGTGAGTGCAAATCAAATTAACATAGGGCTCCTTAGGACTCAACGGTGTATGCAAAATTGAAAAACTTTATTGACTAATACATATTGCAAGACCGACTGAAAAATGCACACGGAGCTATAAAAGCAACAGCGCTGTTGTCAATTAAAACCAAGCCAACATCCACACCACACTGACACACTTCACACCATACGTATCCAGATGTTTACGGGGTACCCCATAAGTGGCAACAAGATTAGTCCACCTGCAGGAAGAGGGACAGCCTAGATTCAAAAACACACAGGATTCTGTAACAAAGTGTCCAATGTCCTCCAAATAGACGTAACGATGTTTCATTCAAATGAACAGGCACATCATGAATCATGTATTCACTGCGTGTAAATTCTCATACTCACGACCTCCAAATGTCCGTCGCAAGTTAGATGAGAGTAATGCTTCACCTGGCTACTCGATCAGCCGCGCAGGCAGGCTGCACCAATTGTATTCCACAAGGGGGGGCCCTCCTGGGTATGATCCGGTCCGGCGTGTGATCCAAGAGCGCTGATAGGTCTCAGACTTCAGTGACCGGGAGATCAATAGAGCGCGTCTGCAAGTGCGCAGTAGGGGGTAGCGTGATCCGCTCACCTCCTTCTCCTCCAAACGACCAACTCACCCGTTAGAGTCCATCCGCAGACATAGACACCCTGCACAGGTCTCAGTTCAAGCAGCCGGCTTACTTGGTGGGACGCCGCGCTCCACGCGCTGAAACAGGTTCCCCAGCACGTCACCGCTTGGTGAGTCCGCAGTCAGTGGGCTGGATGAAGGCGACCAATAGACGACTAGTTTCGCTTGGCGTCACCAAGCTTCATCAGGTATTCTGAAGGCATTCTGCCGTCAGTTTTGGCATCAGTAAAGTTTGAAAGTATTTTGATAACAGTAAACAAAGAGGTTGCCAGTAAAATGTATACAGCAGTACTTAGCAGTGCTTCCTAAACAATTCCTATATCAATTGAAAAAAATATGTAGATCGATAGTGTTCATTTAAGTACCATAACTACATTTTTGCATTTAGGATCTTCCAGGTTAGCTTTAACTAGTTACTGCACTGCGTGCAGTATATCTACGCCCTAGCAGACTTCATCTGAAGTTCCAGGGACGTAGATACTTGTCTCCAGCTGCATCACTGCTGTTGTTGCCACCCGTTAGTAGACCGATCAGTGAATGGGAAAACAGTTCCCACTCATCGATCTAAGCGCCTGTGATCAATGATCTGCCGGTGTTCATTGGGTAAAGTGAAAGTAAATCATGCACTCATTACTTCCTCTGTGAACACACTGTACACAGGAGGAATAAACTTTTTTTTGGGGGGGGGGGGGAGTGAGACACTAGTGGTCAAATAATAAATTACACCCTAACACATTAAATCCATTAAATACACATAAATCCACAATAAGTTTAACCCCTTACACACACACACACACCCCCCCCAGCACACACAAACACTCTCCCATAATTACCAAAATAAAACTTTTGTATATATATATATATATATATATATATATATATATATATATATATACACACATATATATATATATATATATATATATATATATATACTGACATTAGAAAAAGTACATAAATAGTTACCTTAGGGACTCAAACATTTTTTTATATGTAGATCATGAGGGTATATTACTTGTATTTTTGCAAGTAAGGGCTTGTAATAAGTGACGGACGCAAAAACTGAAAAAATCCACCTTTATTTCCAAATAAAATACTGTCGCCATAGTTTTTACTAGGGACATAACTTAAACGTTGTAATAACCAGGACAAATAGGAAAATAAAATGTGTGTCTCTTATCTACAGTAGCAAGTTTTATTTTAAAACTATAATGGCCAAAAACTGAGAAATAATGAATGAAATGTTTCTATTTTTTTCTGATTATTCCCAATAAAATGCATTTAGAACAAAATAATTCTTAGCAAAACATACCACCCAAAGAAAGCCTAACTGGTGAAAAAAAAATACAGATCATTTCATTGTGAAAAGTAGTAATAAAGTTATTGGTGAATGAAAGGGAGGAGTGCTGAAGTGAGAATTGCTCAGGTCCATAAGGGGAAAAACCCCTTAAGGTTTGTACACACGCTCTATTTGCAGGAACGACGGGTCCGTCAGACCCTCCCGCTGGGCGGGCGTTCCAGCGACAGTAGAGCGTGTGTACAGTCTGTCAGGCAGACTGATAAGACTGTTTCTGAACGATCCGCTGGCTAAAATCAATTGAAAGATTTATCTGGAATGTGTTGATACACATCCAATTTTTATCTGAAGATGACTGGATAATTTTGAATACTAAAGCTGGGTACACACAAGATAAATCTTTGAAAAGTGAAAGATCAAAGATCAAATCTGCAGATAATCTTTGTTAAGCTCCGTACTCACTACCCAACGGCTACAGCAACGTCCCCTTTATGACGGTCATTCAGCGAAGCCTCTTCCTGCTGGTGGGTATGCACGATGTCACACAAGATTACTCGTTGGGCGCAAACGAGACTTCAAGCAATCGCAGTACTTTGTGAGGATGACGTCGGGGACCGTAAAGATCTGATCCGGCGTAACGGTCGTTATTGCCACGTGACGCTAAGCGACGTTCGCGTGCTCGTGCACCTGTACACACGTCATGATATTGTGGAAACTTCTGCTCAGCGCTCAAAAAAAAAAAAACGCTGGTTGTCGGGAAAATGATTGGTAAAATTATGACATGGGTACATAGCTTAAAAAAAATTCACAAAAGACCTCAAAAGAGCCAGACGAAAGACATTTATCTCTAAAGCTATATACCCACATCGCGATTTTCCAGATAACCACCGATTTTTTGAGTTCCAATCGGTCGTTTCAGCGATATCGCAATAATTAGGAGTGAACAGGTCACGGACTTACTAACAACTATGTACTAAATTAAAGAAAAAGTGTTACTCCTGCATGGTAGTAAGCAGAAAAGAAACCTGTTGCACGTTAAATATATTATTGCGTAATTACAAACTAATAACATTAATGTAATCAGTTTGTAATTACTCAAATAACTAGATATTGAAAGTGCAATGGGTTTCTTTTCTGATTACTATCATTATGGGAGTAACACTTTTTCTTAGTTTTGGTATATCACTGAATTTTTCAAAAATGAATTCCCCACAAAATCCTACATAGATTTACTGACACAAAGAAAATCAAATAGATCAGCCGGCGATAAAAAAATAAATACATTTTACCATTTAACATGTCTCTACAATTTGCAGACACTCCAAAAATGTCCGCACTAAAACATAAGGGTGACTGATCTGTGCTGTCCGATTTGTACAATAAAAAAGTGTGTGTGTGTGCGTGTGCATGTCTATCTATCTATCTATCTATATACATACAGTGGGTTGCAAAAGTATTCGGCCCCCTTGAAGTTTTCCACATTTTGTCATATTACTGCTACAAACATGAATCAATTTTATTGGAATTCCACATGAAAGAACAATATAAAGTGGTTTACACGTGAGAAGTGGAACGGAAATCATACATGATTCCGAACATTTTTTACAAATGAATAACTGCAAAGTGGCGTGTGAGTAATTATTCAGCCCCCTTTGGTCTGAGTGCAGTCAGTTGCCCATAGACATTGCCTGATGAGTGCTAATGACTAAATAGAGTGCACCTGCGTGTAAAATAATGTCAGTACAAATACAGCTGCTCTGTGATGGCCTCAGAGGTTGTTTAAGAGATTATTAGGAGCAACAACACCATGAAGTCCAAAGAACACACCAGACAGGTCAGGGATAAAGTTATTGAGAAGTTTAAAGCAGGCTTAGGCTACAAGAAGGTTTCCAAAGCCTTGAACATCCCACAGAGCACTGTTCAAGCAATCATTCAGAAATAGAAGGAGTATGGCACAACTGTAAACCTACCAAGACAAGGCCGTCCACCTAAACTCACAGGCCGAACAAGGAGAGCGCTGATCAGAAATGCAGTCAAGAGGCCCATGGTGACTCTGGACGAGCTGCAGAGATCTACAGCTCAGGTGGGGAATCTGTCTATAGGACAAGTATTAGTCGTGCACGGCACAAAGTTGGCCTTTATGGAAGAATGGCAAGAAAAAAGCCATTGTTAACAGAAAAGCATAAGAAGCCCCGTTTGCAGTTTGCCACAAGTCATGTGGGGGACACAGCAAACATGTGGAAGAAAGTTCTCTGGTCAGATAAGACCAAAATTGAACTTTTTGGCCAAAATGCAAAGCGCTATGTGTGGCAGAAAACTAACACTGCACATCACTCTGAACACACCATCCCTACTGTCAAATATGGTGGTGGCAGCATCATGCTCGGGGGTGCATCTCTTCAGCAGGACAGGGAAGTTGGTCAGAGTTGATGGGAAGATGGATGGAGCCGAATACAGGGCAATCTTGGAAGAAAACCTTTTCGGAGTCTGCAAAAGACTTGAGATTGGGGCGGAGGTTCACCTTCCAGCAGGACAACGACCCTAAGCATAAAGCCAGGGCAACAATAGAATGGTTTAAAACAAAACATATCCATGTGTTAGAATGGCCCAGTCAAAGTCCAGATCTAAATCCAATCGAGAATCTGTGGCAAGATCTGAAAACTGCTGTTCACAAAAGCTGTCCATCTAATCTGACTGAGCTGGAGCTGTTTTGCAAAGAAGAATGTCTCTAAATGTGCAAAGCTGGTAGAGACATACCCTAAAACAGGGCTTTTCAACCTTTCCACTAATTGTACCACTTTTATTGCCTGAAAACTTTCAAGTATCACCAGTGTGCCTGCACAGTAGATTGGATGCAATCGGGCTTGGCTGTTTCTGCTGGAGCCTGAACTAAGAGCAGCTACTGTGCATGCGCACACCGATGAGGAGAACTATGGGGCTCCCATCTACTGAGGAGGAAGGGGGAAACCTCTTTAGGATACAAAGGCCTCCCCTTCCCTGAGGTAAGTACCCCCAAGGCACTTTTTTCTTACACGTTACACCTTAAGAAAAGAAAGGCATTTGGGCGGGGAAAAGTAGGAGGCATTGGTGGGGAAAAAACTACAATTAGATTGCTAGCCTACATATTGTCAGTATTGGCAATCTAGAGGTAGATTGCCAATATGGGTAGCCATACATGTTCCACCCTCCCCCCCCCCTCCCCACACGCTTAATTATAGGTAGCCTGGCCCCACCACCTGAGAGCTAGGCAGTGACTCACCACAAAGTTCGGCTCCCCCCTTGCTCACTCCTTGCTGTTCTGCCCTGCGGAATAGTTCACACCTCAGATCATTGGTAAGCCAGCCGCAGAGAAGAGACAGCCAGGCAAGCGGTGCACAGTGATGGCGTGTATACTTCAAATGAGCAGTGATGTCACTTTCTGTATCTGCGCCATCACTGTGCACCGTTGGCCTGGCTGTCTCCTCCACACTAATCTGAGGTCTGAAATATGCTGCAGAGCAGCACAGCAAGGAGCGAGGGAGGGGGAGCCAAACTTTATGGAGGCAGGACAGGACCAGGACAAGTGACAGGTGGACAAAAAAGTGGCAGGCAAATCTGGTGTGTACCACCTAGTCAACAGCAAAGTACCACCGGTGGCAAGCGTACCACAGGTGCAAAGCCCTGGTCTAGAGAGATTAGCCTGTCTAATTAGGCCTTATCAACAAGTAAACAGCAAATGTAAATTAGGGCTGTCAGGTGTGCCACTCTATGCCATAGTTTGGGCTAATATGTAAACACAGGAGGTTAACCCTTTTGTGTTCCTAGGACACCAGAAAGTAAACACTGCAGGGTTTTTGTAAGATTCCTGTAAGTTGTAACAAAGAAATGTTTTTCTTTAAAGTTATGATGCTGTTGCTTATCTCCTTAGAGCAGAGAGGAAGCTCTCAGTTTAGGTCTGCTTCAAAAGCTGACAGAACCAACAGGTTTTGGACTAGTCCATCTCCTCACGATGGAGTCTCGGGGTTTCCCTTGTTTTCAAAAGTATTTGCTGAACAGCCATTGTTAAGTCTGACTGCCAAAAATAGTGTGCGAGTAGGGATGCTGGCTGGTCCTATTTTGGCAGTTAGACTTAGCAACTGCCATTTTGGAAATTATTTTAAAAAACAAAGAAAACTCTTTGTATCCACAATGAGGAACTCGACTAGTCCAAAACATGTTGGTTCTGAAAGATTTGAACTGCTTACTTTTTCACTATAGTGGTCCTTTAAAATGGTAATTTGATAACAACCGTGAAGGTCAGGATGTACTGCTGCATTGCTGAGCTTATTTCAGTAATGTGTCACAGACTCTCATGTGCTGTGCTGTGTTCTGACAAACTGCTGCGTGCATTTCTGTGCCAGCACAGTGCTGTCTCATTTCAATTAATACTGCAACGCAGAGCATCACACGTGCCATACATTTTTGTAAAGAGAAGTAAATGGTTGTCACTCCAAAAAATTGGTACAGAATGATCTGTAATTCATTCTGTCATTAAGATAATCCAAAATTCCAAAGCAACAAAGTACCTCCTAAAAAAAAAAAACAGTGCAAGTTAATCTGAAAAACAACTCCACAACAATAAATCACCATAATGCACAATAAATAAATACATTTGAAGTAGCCCAAGAAAAAGAGGGTCACCAATGTGGAGGAACACCAATACCAAGCACTAAGGTAGAGAATGTGTGGACAAGTTTCAAAGGTGGTTAAAAGTGCTAGCCAGGAAAGATGAGCAATAACAGAGGCGCCAAATTAGAATAAAATGGTTAAACACCGTTTAAAAAGAGGGGGGTAGGTGGACACCACCCTCGAGTGTATAATGACCTGCCTAAGAGTCGTTATAACTAAACAATAAAATTTATTATAAGCTCTCCAGGTATGCAGCGCGTTTCACGGGTCAACCGCCCCTTAAAGTAGGGGCCTGGCCCAACAATTGATAC
Source organism: Hyperolius riggenbachi (assembly GCF_040937935.1). Taxonomy (NCBI): domain Eukaryota; kingdom Metazoa; phylum Chordata; class Amphibia; order Anura; family Hyperoliidae; genus Hyperolius; species Hyperolius riggenbachi. The sequence continues at coordinate 125,540,102 of NC_090650.1, forward strand.
AGCAGTGTGTATCTCCAAACTCTGATTGCCTGATGAAGCGGGCGGTTGACCCGTGAAACGCGTTGCATACCTGGAGAGCTTATAATAAATGTTATTGTTTAGCTATAACGACTCATTGGCTGGTCATTATACACTCGAGGGTGGTGTCCACCTACCCCCCTCTTTTTAAACGGTTTTTAACCATTTTATTCTAATTTGGCACCTCTGTTATTGCTCATCACTCATTGATCCAGCCCACCCTGGGTGGAGGGGTGTATCCCCATTTTTCCGGTCTACAGAGAGCGACTTCTTATACCTGAGTGGGGTCAGGTTACAATTCTCCCCACCTGCATATCCAGTGGTTGCCTTTGGGGTAACCCAGACGTGTGATCTTATATCCTTCTCATACTTCGTGATATACCCCAATTTGTCTTGACATACTGCACTATATTGGGCTCTCGGTTTTTCACCTTTGTATCCTTCCAAGCTAGCCAGGAAAGATAACCACTATGAAAGTTGAAGACAATAAATGGGTCATTAGACTGGGAGCAAGATAAGAAGATAAAAAGCCAACATAGGCTTTTTCCTCCACTCCCTCTCTATAGTTATCCATATAATTCCTTTTTTTGTATAGCACTTTTCTCCTGTCGGACTCAATGTGCATACGAGGCAGCCACTAGAGCGCACTAAGTAGGCAGTAGCAGTGTCTTGCCCAAAGAACTCCTTACTGAATAGGTGCCGGCTTATTGAATAGCAAGAGCCAAGATTTGAACCCAGGTCTCCTACGTCAGAGGCAGAGCACTTAACCATTGCACTATCCAGCCACCTTATCTGACACCTGTCACAGTTAGAGATTAGCCAGTTTTAAATTGTGCAAATCGTGATGCAAATCTAGCCCCCAAAACACAAAATGAGGTGGCAAATCAACATTCAACATTGAGGATCTCAAGGCTTGTGTTTGCGAAATTAATAAAATAGGAAGGGAGGAAGGAAACAATTGGAAAAGGATAGTCAAAAAATGAAAGTTAAAAAATTGACAGTTGGAAAATAATGGCAGTCGAAAAACTGTTGAAATGTGGCTGTTGGAAAATAACAGTTGAGAAATGGCAGTTTAAAAATGACAGTTGAAAAACAACAGTTAAAATTTGGCAGTTGTAAAATGACAGAAAATGGCAGTTGGAAAATGACAGGTGGAAATGGCAGTTAAAATTTGACAGTTGGAAAATGGCAGTTAAAAAAACAACAGTTGAAAAATGACAGTTAAAATTTGATGGTTGGAAAATGGCAGTTGGAAAATAACAGTTGGAAAAAAGCAGTTGAAAAATGGCAGTTGGAAAATGACAGTTGGGAAATGACAGTTGGGAAATGGCAGTTGAAAAAGTGACAGTTGGAAAATGACAGTTCAACTTTTAACTGCCATTTTCCAACTGCCATTTTCCAACTGCCATTTTCCTAACTGTCATTTTTTTAACTGTCAAATTTCCAACTGCCATTTTCCAACTGTCATTTTCCAACTGCCATTTTCCAACTGTCATTTTCCAACTGCCATTTTCCAACTGCCATTTTCCAACTGCCATTTTCCAACTGCCATTTTCCAACTGTAAAATTTTAACTGCCATTTTCCCACTGTCATTTTTCAGCTGACATTTTCCAACTACCAAATTTCAACTGCCCTTTTCCAACTGTCTTATTTCAACTGTCATTTTCCAACTGTCAAATTTCAACTGTTTAAAGGACCACTACAATGAAAAAAGTGAGTAATTGAAGGAGAAATTAAGTGAGAGGCATATCGAGGCTGCCATATTTATTTCCTTTTAAGCAATGCCAGTTACCTGGCTATCATGCTGATCCTCTGCCTCTAATACTTTTAGCCACAGCTCCTGAACAAGCACATGCAGATCAGGTGTTTCTGACATTATTGTCAGATCTGACAAGATTAGCCACATGCTTGTTTCTGTTGTGATTCAGACACTTCTGCAGAGACAAAGATCAGCAGGGCTGCCAGTCAACTCATATAGTTTAATAGGAAATTAATATAGCAGCCACCGTATTCTTCTCATTTAAAAGACGTTCTTTTGCAGCCTAAGAATCAAACAATCGAAAATTGTGCAAAAGGTGGAACAGCGCAACACCAGGCCGCCTCCGAATGGCCTCCAATCAGAGATGCGCTGAGCCCCCCCAGGAACTACAAACGCACCTTGAACCCAAACAGAAGCTCTGCATATACACCAAAAGCATGGCTGTTAAGTGGGAGCAGCTGACCAAAAACAAATTAAATTAGTACATAGCAAGGAAATGAGCAGCTCTACTTAAAAACAGACAAGTGCCTACCTGCAAAAGAGTGCAAGCCCCACTTGTGGGGTCGAATACACACCGAGCATACACATGACCTGTCTACCACTGGAGGATGTTGGTTTCCTGTAACAGCTTGCATGAAACCTATTAAGTACTCGTCCCTCCCACTGCGAAGAAGTCAATCCTCCATGGGAGGGGCCTAACACTAACTAAATCCTAACCTATGTATATGCACAGCCTGGGTGCGCTACCAAGTAAAATTGAAAAATCGAAAATTGCGCAAAAGGTGGATCAGCGCAACACCAGGCCGCCTCAGCATCAGCGCACCCAGGCTATGCAAATCTCCTGCACTGTTATTACATAATTATAGGTAGCCTAGTCCCACCATTAGAGAGCTGAGAGCTAGGCAGTGACTCACCACAAAGTTCGGCTCCCCCCTTGCTCACTCTTTGCTGTGCTGCTCTGTGGAATAGTTCACACCTCAGATCATCAGTAAGCCAGCCTCAGAGAAGTGACAGTCAGGCAAACGGTGCATGGTGACGGCGTGTATACTTCAAATACAGGAAGTGAGCAGTGATGTCCCTTTCTGTATCTGCACCATTACTGTGCACCATTTGCGTGACCGTCTCTTCCCCACTGATGTGAGGTCTGAAGTATGCTGCAGAGCAGCACAGCAAGGTGCGAGGGAGGAGGAGCCAAACTTTGTGGAGGCAGGACAGGACCAGGACAAGTGGCATGCGGGCAATAAAGTGGCAGGCAAATCTGGTGTGTACCACCTGGCCAACAGCAAAGTACCTGTAACGAAAAATCTGCAACGCCGGATGGATTGCGGAAATATGGTCGCATCCAGTCCGGCAAGCGGACCTTCCAACGCGGGATGCGGAAATTCGTCCGCATCCGCTGCGCAAACCCGTCCGAGCACTCTGCTCCAAACTCACCAGCATGCTGCTCACCAGGGCTCTGCCATCTTGCCTCTAGGGGGTGCGCGCGCACACCAGACACGCCTTTATACTCTTAGAAAGCGTGTCAGCAGACCTGGAGGTCAGCTGACATTTTAGCCTGCTCTGATTGGTTGCTGCCTGGGGTGGAGACTGCTCTCCCAGGCAGTATATAATGAAGTGCTTTTGAGTCACACTTCGTCTGTGTTTGCGATACCCTGTGTCAGCACTCAGACCTAGTCAGCCTTGTCTCTGATATTGTGTTATATCTTGGTTTATCGCCAATATATACACATATTATACTGTTTGATTTATCGTGTACGATTCTGTGCCTGTCTTGACTACTCTTCTGCTTCCTGATTCTGTACTTTGCCAGCCCGTGCCATTATCGACTATTGGCTTGGTTTCCGACTATTCTCTTGTCTCACGTTTCTGTACTGCTGCCGCCTGATCTGTTGCCGAACCTCATTTTGTCTGACCTTTCTCCCTTCAGTGGAACGTCTCCCACTGTAGGGTTCTATTAGAGGCTTGCCTCTTTGAGACGACCGCCACTAGCAAACCCTTGCTGCTAGAGGCCGAGAATCCTCCACTCCGTCCTTTGGAGGATCTCCCACACAGGGTTCCCATTCGGAGGTAACCACACCTCTGAGGAATTACAGTGTGGTGGATATTTCCACAGACTTGAATTTACGCTGTATATTATTATTGTTGTCTGCTGTTCCAGCTTGCTGGAGGTTGTATCTTTGTGCCCTACGCTATTGTACCAAGCACCCTCTTGCATACGATTGTATTGTGTCACACTATACTTGCATTATTGGTGATTCTGCAGATCACCATATAATCAGGTATAGCATCTGTATTATTGGTGATACTGCAGATCACCAATAATCAGAATATCTGTGCTTTCTGACACCACGCGTTACATAAACACAGACCAGAAAGAAGTAAGATGGAGGAGGTGGTTAATCAGCCCGTAAGGGCAGAGTTAGAACAGCTGAAGCTTACTGTGGCTACTTAGCATGCTCAGATTACTCAGCTGACAGAGACTGTCCAGAGGCTGCAACCACCACTTAACGTTCTACCTCCCCCGGCTCCTAGTGAGCCAAAAATGAACATCCCTGAAAATTTTTCAGGCGCTAGGTCAGACTTCCAGAATTTTCGCCAGAGTTTTGTCTTATTTTCAGATGAAACCTGTGTCCTCGGGAACTGAGGCTCAGAAGGTCACCTTAATTAAGACTCTGTTGCATGCAGATTCTCAAAGTTGGGCTTATGGTCTACCTGATGAGCATCCTGCCCTTGCTTCCGTTGAGGAATTTTTTAAGGCCATGGTGGTCATCTATGATGATCCAGATAGCGCTGCCATGGCTGAATGCAAACTTAAAAACCTCAGACAGAGAAACAGTACAGCAGAGGAATATGCGTCAGAATTTAGGAAATGGGCTGTATCCTCTAGATGGGAGCAGTATGCACTTCTTGATAGGTACCTGGACGGGTTGTCGGAAGCAGTAACCGACGTAATGGTTAGCCATCCAGAGCCTAAAGATCTAGATGAGGCTATAACATTATCTATTAGAATAGATAGACCCCTTAGGTATAACAAAAAGGGCAGGTACCCTATGTATCCTAGGGGTTCAGGGGCTACTAGCTCGGCAACAGATGAGCCTGAGGAGCCTATGCAACTAGGCCACGGGCACCTCACAGAGGCTGAGAGGACAAGAAGACGCAAAGAGGGTCTCTGCATGTATTGCGGAGAGAAAGGTCACATTGCACAAAACTGTGGTAGGAAGTCGGGAAACTCTTTGGCTTAGGTGTGGTTGTGGGTACCACCCTAGGCGGACTAGTTTTACCTCCTAAACAAGAGAAGATATTATTGTCCTGCTCCATAGATTGGGAGGGGCAAAATTCTCCTACCACAGCGTTTGTAGATTCCGGTTCCACTGCTAATTTTACAGATTTAAATTTTGCGTTAAGTTTAAATATTCCTGTCCTTCCTGTGGAAAAACATTTGTACGTTACAAGGAAAGTCCCCACTGTGTCAGACTCCTCCTCTCTCACTTCAAGTCGGAGTTTTGCACCACAAGACCACACAATTCTTTGTTTTAAAAAGGTCTACTTCTACAGTGATATTAGGCTTACCCTGGTTATGTTTACATTCTCCTCAGTTTAATTGGAGGGATGGGCAGCTGACCACATGGTCTCCTTTTTGCTCTCAGCATTGTCTACAAAGTATAGCCTTGTGTTCTACTAAGGTTCATGTGGAAGGAGTCCCTCCACAATATCAGGATTACTCTGATGTGTTTTGTCCTCGAGCAGCAGATCGATTACCCCCACATAGACCTTTCGACTGCCCAATTGATTTGAAACCGGGAACCATGCCTCCTAGGTGTCACTTATATAACCTCTCTCATCCAGAAAAACTGGCCATGGATGATTATATTCAGGAGAACTTACAGAAGGGGTTTATCCGCCCTTCAAGATCCCCTGCGGGAGCGGGATTCTTTTTTGTTCCAAAAAAAAAAAGACGGAGGTTTGCGTCCCTGTATTGACTACAGGGGTTTAAATAAGATCACGATTAAAAACGTTATCCACTTCCACTCAATGACGAATTGTTTACACAAGTGTCTGAGGCTTCCGTATTTACTAAACTGGATCTGAGAGGGGCCTATAACTTAATTCGTATCAGGGAAGAAGACGAATGGAAGACGGCGTTCAACACGCCCAAGGGGCATTACGAATACTTGGTGATGCCCTTTGGGTTGTGTAATGCTCCTGCGGTTTTTCAGGAGTTTGTGAACGAGATCTTTAGGGAGATACTGGGTCATTTCGTGATTGTGTATTTAGATGACATTTTGATATTTTCTAAAAATCTCACTGATCATCGCCAGCATGTCAAGTATGTGTTACAAAAACTCAGGCAGAATCAATTATTCGCAAAATTGGAAAAATGTGTTTTTGAGACGAAAGAGATCTCCTTTATGGGATATATGATCTCCATGACAGGCTTATCTATGGATCCCAGGAAGGTCTCTGCTGTGAGGGATTGGCCACAACCCTCTGGGCTTAAAGCACTGCAGCAATTCCTGGGAATCACAAATTATTATAGGAAATTCATCAAGGGTTTCTCGTCTGTGGTGACTCCACTTACCAATTTGACGAAAAAAGGGGCTGATGCCACTCATTGGTCAGAGGAAGCTTGTGCGGCTTTTTCTTTTTTGAAAAAAGCATTCTGTTCTGCCCCTATACTACGTCATGTGGATGTGGCTTACCCATTCATAGTAGAGGTAGATGCCTCAGAGGTTGGAGTTGGAGCAGTGTTGTCCCAGCGCTCAGGACCTCAAGGTAAACTTTATCCCTGGGCCTTTTTCTCTAGAAAATGCTCTCCGGCCCAGAGGAATTATGATGTGGGAAACAGGGAATTGTTGGCCATCAAACTTGCTTTTGAGGAGTGGCGCCACTGGTTGAAGGGGGCGGAGCATGTAATAACTGTATACACAGATCATAAAAATTTGCAGTATATTGAAAAGGCCAAAAGACTCACCCCCAGACAGGCCAGATCGGCTCTCTTTTTCTCTCGGTTTAATTTCATAATTACATTTACACCAGGGAGTAAGTACATCAAAGCAGATGCTCTATCACGTTGTTTCGAACCGGAAACAGCGCCACCTTCTCCATAAAGTATTCTGTCCAAGAAGATCATTTTGGCAGCCACCGACATAGTGGAAGATCTCGCTAACCTTCTTAACCCTTTTCAAGTAGAGGTCCCAAAGGGGAAACCGGAAGGCGTTCTGTATGTTCCCGGTCAGTTGCGTACCAATGTTCTGCAACTGTTTCATGGACATAAGAATGCCGGACATCCTGGTATTTCCAGAACCCAGGAATTGTTAGGTAGATCTGTCTGGTGGCCATCTTTACAACCTGATTGCAGAGAATTTGTTAAAGCTTGTTCGGTCTGTGCTAGGAGCAAACCTTCCCGAAAGGCTCCAGCCGGAACCTTACAGTCTCTGCCCTCCCCTCAGGAACCATGGGCGCATATCTCCATGGCCTTTGTGGGGGAACTTCCGGTTTCCAGCGGAAAGACTGTCATATGGGTGGTCACAGATAGATTCAGTAAGATGGCCCATTTTGTGCCTTTGAAGGGTTTCCCTACTGCCCAAGAATTGGCTGATCTTTTCGTGCAAAACATTTTTAAATTGCACGGTATTCCGGAGAATATCATCTCAGACAGAGGGGTCCAGTTCGTCTCAAAATTCTGGCAGGCCTTCTGTAAAAGGATGGGTATGTCTTTGTCCTTTTCATCGGGTTACCACCCGCAGACCAACGGTCAGCCGGAAAGGATCAACCAGTCCTTGGAACAGTTCCTGAGATGTTATGTAGCGGACGCCCAACACCAGTGGGTAGAGTTTCTACCATTTGCAGAGTTCGCATATAATCTCAGGAATGAGTCTTCGGGGTATGCGCTTTTTCAGGTGGTCAATGGGAAGTTTCCCAAATTTTCCCCCTTACCCGTGAGGGCCTCTCCGTTCCCCGTTCTGGAGGAGTGGCAGAAATCTTTTAGAAGGATTTGGGCTAGTGTCAGTGCAAATTTGAAAAAAGCTTTTGGCATACAGAAGAGGCAGGCAGATAAGAGACGATCTGCGGAGTGGGAGTTCAAACCTGGAGACAAGATTTGGGTGTCTACTTGACATATAGCTCTAAGACAGCCGTCAGCAAAACTTGGGCCCAGGTATATTGGACCATATCCAATTTCTGAAAGGGTTAATCGTGTCACTTACAAGGTCAATTTACCCCCTTCTCTAAAGGTGGGAAAAGCCTTTCATGTGTCGCTCTTGAAGCCGGCTGTTCAGGTGGATTCCCTCTCGCCTCACCCTGTCATGGTTGATGATGAGCCTGAATGGGAGGTTGAGGAGATCTTGGAATCCAGACGAGTTCAGGGTTCAGTGCAGTATTTGGTGCATTGGAGAGGGTACGGTCTAGAGGAAAGATCCTGGGTCAAAGCAGGTGATTTACATGCTGATAATCTTAGGAGACGGTTCCATGAGCTCCATCCTGACAGGCAAGGTGGGACGAGTCCGGAGTCCACGCCTAGAGGGAGGGGTACTGTAACGAAAAATCCGCAACGCCAGATGGATTGCGGAAATATGGTCGCATCTAGTCCGGCAAGTGGACCTTCCAACGCGGGATACGGAAATTTGTCCGTATCCGCTGCGCAAACCTGTCCGAGCACTCTGCTCCAAACTCACCAGCATGCTGCTCACCAAGGCTCTGCCATCTTGCCTCTAGGGGGTGCGCGCGCACGCCAGACACGCCTTTATACTCTTAGAAAGCGTGTCAGCTGACCTGGAGGTCAGCTGACATTTTAGCCTGCTCTGATTGGTTGCTGCCTGGGGTGGAGACTTCTCTCCCAGGCAGTATATAAGGAAGTGCTTTTCAGTCTCACTTCGTCTGTGTTTGCGATACCCTGTGTCAGCACTCAGACCTAGTCAGCCTTGTCTCTGATATTGTGTTATATATTGGTTTATTGCCAATATATACACATATTATACTGTTTGATTTATCGTGTAAGATTCTGTGCCTGTCTTGACTACTCTTCTGCTTCCTGATTCTGTACTTCGCCAGCCCGTACCGTTATCGACTATTGGCTTGGTTTCCGACTATTCTCTTGTCTCACGTTTCTGTACTGCTGCCGCCTGATCTGTTGCCGAACCTCATTTTGTCTGACCTTTCTCCCTTCAGTGGAACGTCTCCCACTGTAGGGTTCCATTAGAGGCTTGCCTCTTTGAGACGACCGCCACTAGCAAACCCTTGCTGCTAGAGGTCGAGACTCCTCCACTCCGTCCTTTGGAGGATCTCACACACAGGGTTCCCATTCAGAGGTAACCACACCTCTGAGGAATTACGGTGTGGTGGATATTTCCACAGACTTGAATTTACACTGTATATTATTATTGTTGTCTGCTGTTCCAGCTTGCAGGAGGTTGTATCTCTGTGCCCTATAGAGATACGCTATTGTACCAAGCACCCTCTTGCATACGATTGTATGCAGATTCTGCAGATCACCATATAATCAGGTATAGCATCTGTATTATTGGTGATACTGCAGATCACCAATAATCAGAATATCTGTGCTTGCTGACACCACGCGTTACAGTACCACCGGTGGTACGCGAACCACAGGTTGAAAAGCCTTGCCCTAAAAGACTGGCAGCTGTAATTGCAGCAAAAGGTGGTTCTACAAAGTATTGACTCAGGGGGCTGAATAATTACGCACACCTCACTTTACAGTTATTTATTTCTAAAAAATGTTTGGAATCATGTATGATTTTCGTTCCACTCCTCACGTGTACACCACTTTGTAAAGGTCTTTCACGTGGAATTTCAATAAAATTGATTCATGTTTGTGGCAGTAATGTAACAAAATGTGGAAAACTTCAAGGGGCCGAATACTTTTGCAACCGTGTGTGTGTGTATTCTTCTCAATAAATTAGCATATTGTGATAAAGTTCACTATTTTCTGTAATGTACTGATAAACATTAGACTTTCATATATTTTAGATTCATTACACACAACTGAAGTAGTTCCAAGCCTTTTATTGTTTTAATATTGATGATTTTGGCATACAGCTCATTAATCTCCCCACAGGACACCCGTGCCGCAGGCTTCCATTGAAGCCTGCATCACTTCCCTAGGAACAATGGAGCAACACATTGTTTCCTATGTAGCGTACTTGGTACGCTACATAGGATTTTGCTCAGCGGGAACATCTTGTGGCCAAATAGTAAAATTACATTACATCTACTGACTTTAGGGAAGAAAAAAAAATGTATGTCGAGAGGCCATATTATTATAAATGTATGGGCTAAAAATTAGCGATGGATGTAAAACTGAAAAAATGTACCTTTATTTCCAAATAAAATATTGTCACCATACATTATACTAGGGATATAATTTTACCATTGCAATAACCGGGACAAATGGGCTAATAAAATGTGTAGATTTTAATTATGGTAGCATGTGGTATTTTAAAACTATAATGACCGAAAACTAAGAAATAATGATTTTTTCCATTTTTTTCTTATTTCCATTAAAAAGCATTTAGAATAAAATAATTCTTAGCATAATGTACCACCCAAAGAAAGCCTAATTGGTGGTGGAAAAAACAAGGTATAGATCATTTCTTTGTGATAAGTAGTGATAAAGTTATTGGGGAATGAAAGGGAGGAGTGCTGAAATGGGAAAATTCCTCTCGGCCATAAGATGAAAAATACCCGTGGGCTGAAATGGTTAAAAAAGTGGGCGGAGCCAGCAACAGCCAAAGGGAAAAAATTAATTGCTGCTAAAATCAGTCAGAAAGTATTGTGACATAAAAAGTTGGGCAGGTGTGTGTGAGGTTTACTGATTCGTCCCCAGGGTGTTTGAGTCATTAATCCACGTCCAAGTTGCCCATGCCAGCTCCAGGAGTCGAAGTCACAACGTTGCGCATGGTAGACAGCCACAGTTCCCCTTCGCTACCACACCTGCCCAATGTTAATCGGTGCAAATAATCCTTTTAACATGGAAATGCCATTCATCCCACAGTTTTAAGAGTTTTAGGAGGGCATGTGTGAAATTTTGCACACTTCTTCAGCCCATAGCCATGTAGGTTGCTTGTGCTCTGTTAAGCGATCTTACCTTCGGTGCTCCTGGGGCGGCCCCCGAAACCCCCATTTTTTCCCATAGACTTTCATTGGAAAATGTTAAACATTTGCCAATCGGACAGATGTGAAGGTAAACTCACCAAACTTGGGTCACTTAGTCATGGGGTTGACGTAACATTTCTGTCACATTTTGGGGACTGAAAAAGTGGGCGGAGCCACAAACAACCAATCGGATTTTCCCTATTGACTTTAATTAGAAAATTGTAAAAGCTGTCATTCTAACAGTTTTAAAGCCAGAGTCCCCAAACTTGGCACCATGGGTCACTGGGTTACTATGGTTAGAATTTTGGAAAAGTGGGCGGAGCCGTCGACAGCCAATCACATTTCAGCTGTTTGTTTTATATGGGAAAATTTAAATTGCAGCTTAGGTTGTGGCTTGGGTTGAAATTTTTAAAGTGGGCGGAGCCACAAGCAGCCAATTGAATTTCAGTGATTTATTTACATGGGAACATTTAAAATTCTGCTATTCTCATATTATTGATGTCAAGGACCCCAAAGTTTACAAATGTTCTCACTGGGTGTTTGCACTTCAAGGTTAGAAAAAGTGGGCGGAGCCACCGACAACCAATCATATATCACTCATTGATTTTCAATGGAGAAATTAAAACTTCTGCCATTTCAACACTTTGAATGCCAGGATTCCCAAACCTTAAAGTGTTGGCCACTGGGTGACTGTGGTTCACAGTTAGGGGAAAAAAGGGGTGGGGCAATAACAGCCAATCAGATTTCAGCTATTGAACTTAATGAAAAAAGATTAACTACTGCTATTATTGCAGTTTAAATGCCAGGCATCCCAAACTTAGCACAATTACTCACTGGGTGACTGCGGTCAAAATTTAGCAAAAGTGGGTGGAGCCACAAACAGCCAATCAGATTTCACCTATTGACGTCAATGTAATTTTTTAAAATATTGCCATTCTCACAGTTTTAAAGCCAGAGGCCCCAAACTTGGCACAGACCATGACTGGGTGACTGGAGTTAAAATTCAGAAAACTGGGCGGAGCTTACAACAGCCAATCAAATGTTACCTATTGCAATTCAATGGTAATATATACATTTCTGCTTTTTCACAGACATGCTTTGGAATATGGCAGAAAATCTACCCAAAAAATGATTCAGTGACTCATTTTAAATAAAACAATATCAGATGTGTGGTTACATTGTTTTTGCAGTAAAAAGCAGTGTCTAAGGAAAATTGTCAATAATTGAGCTTTCACACAGCAGAAATCACATGCTTGTATTTTCCAGTGTAGGCCGCTTACAATGAAGCCTGAGGTAAAGAGATCGTCAAATTCCAACCAAAAATGACTTCATTTAGTAAACTACACCCCCTGAGGTACGCTTGGATGAATGCATTGATAATTTTGGCTGCAGAGATTATTGGCGAAATTTGATGGAGTGTATAACAACAAAATTGAAAATGCATTTCTTTTAATCAGATATGTTAGCTGTTCTGCTTTTTTCACAGATATGCTTCGGAGTATTGCAGTAATTCACCCCAAAAATGATGCAGTAACTCCTTCTGAACAAAAATGATATAAGATATATGTGGCTACATTGTTTCTGTAGTAAAAACCAATGTCCAGAGAAAGTTGTCAATAATTGAGCTTTCACAGAGCCTAATTCACATGCTTGTATTTTCCAGCGTAGGCCACTTACAATGAAGTCTGAGGTACAGCGATTGTCAAATTCCCACCAAAAATGGCTTCATTTAGTAAACTACACCCCCTGAGGTATCCTTTGATGGGTGTGATGATAATTTTGGCTGCAGCGATTATTGGTGAAATTTGATGGAATGTATAACAACAAAATTGAAAATGCATTTCTTTTAATCAGATATGTTAGCTGTTCTGCTTTTTTCACAGATCTGCTTCAGAGTATTGCAGTAATTCACCCCAAAAATGATTCAGTAACTCCTTCTGAATAAAACAATATAAGATATATGTGGCTACATTGTTTCTGTGGTAAAAAAACAGTGCCCAGAGATAGTTCTCAATATACATACATTACATAAACTAACTGTCTAAGGGATACAGCCCCTATATACAGTAACTTTACACAGTATATATATATATATATATATATATATATATATATATATATATATATATATATATATATATATATATATATATATATATATATATATATATATATATATCTGACTTCACCTACATGCTAGAGGTGACTGGAAAGGTATCACAGGGGTTGTGGGGTGAAATTATGTGAATAAATGTGTTTTTACACTGTAACGCTGTCTGTGAGACACAGACACACAGCAGCTACAGCTCTCTCTGTCCAGAGATCACTGCAGACTGGTGGAGAAAGCTGGAGAGAATGCAAGAGAATGCAACTTTGTTGCTTTCTATCTAGTGATCACAGTGATTGGCTCACAGCGATCACATGGTAGGGAGCCAATAAAACTGTCTCCTTACCGATTCATTAAGGCCTCGTTCACATCAGGTGCGTTTGGGATCGCACATAAATGGACTTTAAAAGCGCAAGCGTGTTTCAGCTCATTTTTGCACATTTTTGTATGCCTTTCTATGTGTTTTTCCCCCTGAATAATGGGAGGGCTGGGCAGGATTTCTATATGTGTACAAATCTACAAGTAGAATTATGCATACAAAAATACACAATACCTTGATTTACCACAGCCGATTCACCAGCAGCGTGCACAGTCGATTGAAACAGTACAGTTGAAATCCAGCAGTGTAAATACTATGCCACTTCCGAGACAAGTGGCCACAACTGCGACATAGGATTTACTTATCTCGAGGCAATTAAGCAGTATCTTTTGCATTTTCAACTTGCCTGTCATGTGAGTCCTGTGCGGTGCATGTCCAGATTTTGCCGCAAAATTAATAAACCTGTATGCGTCTGCATTTGCATTTTTGCTCCCGCTTGTATTGTTGACTTTGATATCAGCATGAAGCACTCACTTTCAAGAAGAAAAAAACGAATGCGGGCATTACTGTGGTAACTAGCGGCATAATGCTGACGTTAGGACCAGTGAAATTGCGCACAGCAAAATTATCAGCCTTTTTTATATATCAGACCCTTAATCTCAAGTTCACTGCGATAAGCCGTTTTTAACCATTGATGCCACGTGGACGTGAGCTTCGCGTCCCCAGCAGCAGCTCTGTACGTGTCCACTGAGAATAAACACTGTTTTTGTTCAAAGACAGTGTTTATTCCTAGATAGAGCCACCGCACTTCCTTCTGCCGACGATTTCCACCGCTTTCCGCCGCACAATTGTCACACTAATGAATGGGACCAAAATTCCCATTCATTAATCTCCCTACAGGACACCCGTGCCACAGGCTTCCATTGAAGCCTGCATCACTTCCCTAGGAACAATGGCGCAACACATTGTTTCCTATGTAGCGTACTTGGTACGCTACATAGGATTTTGCTCAGCGGGAACATCTTGTGGCCAAATAGTAAAATTACATTACATCTACTGAGTTTAGGGAAGAAAAAAAAATGTATGTCGAGAGGCCATATTATTATAAATGTATGGGCTAAAAATTAGCGATGGATGTAAAACTGAAAAAATGTACCTTTATTTCCAAATAAAATATTGTCACCATACATTATACTAGGGATATAATTTTACCATTGCAATAACTGGGACAAATGGGCTAATAAAATGTGTAGATTTTAATTATGGTAGCATGTGGTATTTTAAAACTATAATGACCGAAAACTAAGAAATAATGATTTTTTCCATTTTTTCTTAATTATTTCCGTTAAAATGCATTTAGAATAAAATAATTCTTAGCATAATGTACCACCCAAAGAAAGCCTAATTGGTGGTGGAAAAAACAAGGTATAGATCATTTCTTTGTGATAAGTAGTGATAAAGTTATTGGGGAATGAAAGGGAGGAGTGCTGAAATGGGAAAATTCCTCTCGGCCATAAGATGAAAAATACCCGTGGGCTGAAATGATTAAAAAAGTGGGCGGAGCCAGCAACAGCCAAAGGGAAAAAATTAATTGCTGCTAAAATCAGTCAGAAAGTATTGTGACATAAAAAGTTGGGCAGGTGTGTGTGAGGTTTACTGATTCGTCCCCAGGGTGTTTGAGTCATTAATCCACGTCCAAGTTGCCCATGCCAGCTCCAGGAGTCGAAGTCACAACGTTGCGCATGGTAGACAGCCACAGTTCCCCTTCGCTACCACACCTGCCCAATGTTAATCGGTGCAAATAATCCTTTTAACATGGAAATGCCATTCATCCCACAGTTTTAAGAGTTTTAGGAGGGCATGTGTGAAATTTTGCACACTTCTTCAGCCCATAGCCATGTAGGTTGCTTGTGCTCTGTTAAGCGATCTTACCTTCGGTGCTCCTGGGGCGGCCCCCCGAAACCCCCATTTTTTCCCATAGACTTTCATTGGAAAATGTTAAACATTTGCCAATCGGACAGATGTGAAGGTAAACTCACCAAACTTGGGTCACTTAGTCATGGGGTTGACGTAACATTTCTGTCACATTTTGGGGACTGAAAAAGTGGGCGGAGCCACAAACAACCAATCGGATTTTCCCTATTGACTTTAATTAGAAAATTGTAAAAGCTGTCATTCTAACAGTTTTAAAGCCAGAGTCCCCAAACTTGGCACCATGGGTCACTGGGTTACTATGGTTAGAATTTTGGAAAAGTGGGCGGAGCTGTCGACAGCCAATCACATTTCAGCTGTTTGTTTTATATGGGAAAATTTAAATTGCAGCTTAGGTTGTGGCTTGGGTTGAAATTTTTAAAGTGGGCGGAGCCACAAGCAGCCAATTGAATTTCAGTGATTTATTTACATGGGAACATTTAAAATTCTGCTATTCTCATATTATTGATGTCAAGGACCCCAAAGTTTACAAATGTTCTCACTGGGTGTTTGCACTTCATGGTTAGAAAAAGTGGGCGGAGCCACCGACAACCAATCATATATCACTCATTGATTTTCAATGGAGAAATTAAAACTTCTGCCATTTCAACACTTTGAATGCCAGGATTCCCAAACCTTAAAGTGTTGGCCACTGGGTGACTGTGGTTCACAGTTAGGGGAAAAAAGGGGTGGGGCAATAACAGCCAATCAGATTTCAGCTATTGAACTTAATGAAAAAAGATTAACTACTGCTATTATTGCAGTTTAAATGCCAGGCATCCCAAACTTAGCACAATTACTCACTGGGTGACTGCGGTCAAAATTTAGCAAAAGTGGGTGGAGCCACAAACAGCCAATCAGATTTCACCTATTGACGTCAATGTAATTTTTTAAAATATTGCCATTCTCACAGTTTTAAAGCCAGAGGCCCCAAACTTGGCACAGACCATGACTGGGTGACTGGAGTTAAAATTCAGAAAACTGGGCGGAGCTTACAACAGCCAATCAAATGTTACCTATTGCAATTCAATGGTAATATATACATTTCTGCTTTTTCACAGACATGCTTTGGAATATGGCAGAAAATCTACCCAAAAAATGATTCAGTGACTCATTTTAAATAAAACAATATCAGATGTGTGGTTACATTGTTTTTGCAGTAAAAAGCAGTGTCTAAGGAAAATTGTCAATAATTGAGCTTTCACACAGCAGAAATCACATGCTTGTATTTTCCAGTGTAGGCCGCTTACAATGAAGCCTGAGGTAAAGAGATCGTCAAATTCCAACCAAAAATGACTTCATTTAGTAAACTACACCCCCTGAGGTACACTTGGATGAATGCATTGATAATTTTGGCTGCAGAGATTATTGGCGAAATTTGATGGAGTGTATAACAACAAAATTGAAAATGCATTTCTTTTAATCAGATATGTTAGCTGTTCTGCTTTTTTCACAGATATGCTTCGGAGTATTGCAGTAATTCACCCCAAAAATGATGCAGTAACTCCTTCTGAACAAAAATGATATAAGATATATGTGGCTACATTGTTTCTGTAGTAAAAACCAATGTCCAGAGAAAGTTGTCAATAATTGAGCTTTCACAGAGCCTAATTCACATGCTTGTATTTTCCAGCGTAGGCCACTTACAATGAAGTCTGAGGTACAGCGATTGTCAAATTCCCACCAAAAATGGCTTCATTTAGTAAACTACACCCCCTGAGGTATCCTTTGATGGGTGTGATGATAATTTTGGCTGCAGCGATTATTGGTGAAATTTGATGGAATGTATAACAACAAAATTGAAAATGCATTTCTTTTAATCAGATATGTTAGCTGTTCTGCTTTTTTCACAGATCTGCTTCAGAGTATTGCAGTAATTCACCCCAAAAATGATTCAGTAACTCCTTCTGAATAAAACAATATAAGATATATGTGGCTACATTGTTTCTGTGGTAAAAAAAACAGTGCCCAGAGATAGTTCTCAATATACATACATTACATAAACTAACTGTCTAAGGGATACAGCCCCTATATACAGTAACTTTACACAGCATATATATATATATATATATATATATATATATATATATATATATATATATATATATATATATATATATATATATATATATATATATATATATATATCTGACTTCACCTACATGCTAGAGGTGACTGGAAAGGGATCACAGGGGTTGTGGGGTGAAATTATGTGAATAAATGTGTTTTTACACTGTAACGCTGTCTGTGAGACACAAACACACAGCAGCTACAGCTCTCTCTGTCCAGAGATCACTGCAGACTGGTGGAGAAAGCTAGAGAATGCAAGAAAATGCAACTTTGTTGCTTTCTATCTAGTGATCACAGTGATTGGCTCACAGCGGTCACATGGTAGGGAGCCAATAAAACTGTCTCACATCAGGTGCGTTTGGGATCGCACATAAATGGACTTTAAAAGCGCAAGCGTGTTTCAGCTCATTTTTGCACACTTTTGTATGCCTTTCTATGTGTTTTTCCCCCTGAATAATGGGAGGGCTGGGCAGGATTTCTATATGTGTACAAAACTACAAGTAGAATTATGCATACAAAAATACACAATACCTTGATTTACCACAGCCGATTCACCAGCAGCGTGCACAGTCGATTGAAACAGTACCGTTGAAATCCAGCAGTGTAAATACTATGCCACTTCCGAGACAAGTGGCCACAACTGCGACATAGGATTTACTTATCTCGAGGCAATTAAGCAATTAAGCAGTATCTTTTGCATTTTCAACTTGCCTGTCATGTGAGTCCTGTGCGGTGCATGTCCAGATTTTGCCGCAAAATTAATAAACCTGTATGCGTCTGCATTTGCATTTTTTGCTCCCGCTTGTACTGTTGACTTTGATATCAGCATGAAGCATTCACTTTCAAGAAGAAAAAAACGAATGCGGGCATTACTGTGGTAACTAGCGGCATAATGGTGACGCCAAAATTCCTATCTCAAAAAATTAGCATATTTCATCCGACCAATAAAAGAAAAGTGTTTTTAAAACAAAAAAAAGTCAACCTTCAAATAATTATGTTCAGTTATGCACTCAATACTTGGTCGCTAATCCTTTTTTTCAGAAATGACTGCTTCAATACGGCGTGGCATGGAGGCAATCAGCCTGTGGCACTGCTCAGGTGTTATGGAGGCCCAGGATGCTTCGATAGCGGCCTTAAGCTCATCCAGAGTGTTGGGTCTTGCGTCTCTCAACTTTCTCTTCACAATATCCCACAGATTCTTTATGGGGTTCAGGTCAGGAGAGTTGGCAGACCAATTGAGCACAGTAATACCATGGTCAGTAAACCATTTACCAGTGGTTTTGGCACTGTGAGCAGGTGCCAGGTCATGCTGAAAAATGAAATCATCTCCATAAAGCTTTTCAGCAGATGGAAGCATGAACCCACTTTTGAACCAGAAACAGCGGCAGAGGCACCTGACCTGGGCTACAGAGAGTACTGGACTGTTGCTCAGTGGTCCAAAGTACTTTTTTTCGGATGAAAGCAACTTTTACATGCCATTCAGAAATCAAGGTGCCAGAGTCTGGAGGAAGACTGGGGAAAGGGAAATGCCAAAATGCCTGAAGTCCAGTGTCAAGTACCCACAGTCAGCGATGGTTTGGGATGCCATGTCAGCTGCTGGTGTTGGTCCACTGTGTTTTATCAAGGGCAGGGTCAATGCAGCTAGCTATCAGGAGATTTTGGAGCACTTCATGCTTCCATCTGCTGAAAAGCTTTATGGAGATGAAGATTTCATTTTTCAGCATGACCTGGCACCTACTCACAGTGCCAAAACCACTGGTAAATGGTTTACTGACCATGGTATTACTGTGCTCAATTTGCCTGCCAACTCTCCTGACCTGAACACCATAGAGAATCTGTGGGATATTGTGAAGAGGAAGTTGAGAGACGCAAGACCCAACACTCTGGATGAGCTTAAGGCTGCTATCGAAGCATCCTGGGCCTCCATAACACCTGAGCAGTGCCACAGGCTGATTGCCTCCATGCCACGCCGCATTGAAGCAGTCATTTCTGAAAAAAATGATTCCCGACCAAGTATTGAGTGCATAACTGAACATAATTATTTGAAGGTTGACTTTTTTTGTTTTAAAAACACTTTTCTTTTATTGGTCAGATGAAATATGCAAATTTTTTGAGATAGGAATTTTGGGTTTTCATGAGGTGTATGCCAAAATCATCAATATTAAAACAATAAAAGGCTTGGAACTACTTCAGTTGTGTGTAATGAATCTAAAATATATGGAAGTTTAATGTTTATCAGTACATTACAGAAAATAATGAACTTTATCACAATATGCTCATTTTTTGAGAAGATTCTGTATATATATATATATATATATATATATATATATATATATATATATATATATATATATATATATATATATATATATATATATATATATATATATACATACATACAGGGAGTGCAGAGTTATTAGGCAAGTTGTATTTTTGAGGAATCATTTTATTATTGAACAACAACCATGTTCTCATTGAACCCAAAAAACTCATTAATATCAAAGCTCAATATTTTTGAAAGTAGTTTTTAGTTTGTTTTTAGTTTTAGCTATTTTAAGGGGATATATGTGTGTGCAGGTGACTATTACTGTGCATAATTATTAGGCAACTTAACAAAAAACAAATATATACCCATTTCAATTATTTATTTTTACCAGTGAAACCAAAGTAGCAGAAGGAAATGGCAGCGCTTCCAAACAGACAGTGCACCTGAATTGACTACCTGCACAAGTATGCAGAGCTCGACTAACGGGCAGGTTACACACCTTGCATTCAAAACAGGTACAGTAAAGGGGGCGTTAGCTTCAGCATAAGTTGTGCACAAATTATCCCTAATAGACTCTCCTACGGCAGTGACGTGCCCCAACAGGAGAGAAACTAACCACTAATCTAGCAGTGAAACATATCAAAAAGTGAAGCATGTTCAAACAATGAAAATTGTCCAAAAAAAGGGTTAAAACCTCAAACTAATGTAACAGTGAAGCATATTCAACAGTGAAACATATCCAACAGTGAACGCTAGCTAGTCTAAAATTAAAAGCATAATCCTTACCTGGTGCAGCTAGCCATAAATGGTATACACATTTGTTCAAAAGACAGCAAGCAATGGGCAGCGCTCACAGTGATTTTAATCACTAGCTGCACCAGGTAAGGATTATGATTTTAATTTTAGACTAGCTAGGGTTCACTGTTGGATATGTTTCACTGTTGAATATGCTTTACTGTTACATTAGTTTGAGGTTTAAACCCTTTTTTTTTTTGGGACAATTTTCATTGTTTGAACATGCTTCACTTTTTGATATGTTTCACTGCTAGATTAGTGGTTAGTTTCTCTCCTGTTGGGGCACGTCACCGCCGTAGGAGAGTCTATTAGGGATAATTTGTGCACAACTTATGCTGAAGCTAACGCCCCCTTTACTGTACCTGTTTTGAATGCAAGGTGTGTAACCTGCCCGTTAGTCGAGCTCTGCATACTTGTGCAGGTAGTCAATTCAGGTGCAACGTCTGTTTGGAAGCGCTGCCATTTCCTTCTGCTGTACAAAACTTAAGTATACTTCAGGCTAGCTGCCTCCAGGGGTGTCAGCTTGCATTCAAATTTTAGAATTTAGATTAGTGTTAGCACATAATTTGCATCTGATTTGTTTTCAAGGTGTGTATTGAGCCCCAAGGGGCTGGGCATATCTCTGGAGCTTTCACTTCACTTGCAGCCTGTGAGCGCTGCCCATTGCTTGCTGTCTAGTGAAACCAATATAACATCTCAACATTCACAAATATACATTTCTGACATTCAAAAACCAAACAAAAACAAATCAGTGACCAATATAGCCACCTTTCTTTGCAAGGACACTCAAAAGCCTGCCATACATGGATTCTGTCAGTGTTTTGATCTGTTCACCATCAACATTGCGTGCAGCAGCAACCACAGCCTCCCAGACACTGTTCAGAGAGGTGTACGGTTTTCCCTCCTTGTAAATCTCACATTTTATGATGGACCACAGGTTCTCAATGGGGTTCAGATAAGGTGAACAAGGAGGCCATGTCATTCGTTTTTCTTCTTTTATACCCTTTCTTGCCAGCCACGCTGTAGAGTACTTGGACGCCTGTGATGGAGCATTGTCCTGCATGAAAATCATGTTTTTCTTGAAGGATGCAGACTTCTTCCTGTACCACTGCTTGAAGAAGGTGTCTTCCAGAAACTGGCAGTAGGACTGGGAGTTGAGCTTAACTCCATCCTCAACCCGAAAAGGCCCCACAAGCTCATCTTTGAGGATACCAGCCCAAACCAGTACTCCACCTCCACCTTGCTGGCGTCTGAGTCGGACTGGAGCTCTCTGCCCTTTACCAATCCAGCCACGGGCCCATCCATCTGGCCCATCAAGACTCACTCTCATTTCATCAGTCCATAAAAACCTTAGAAAAATCAGTCTTGAGATATTTCTTGGCCCAGTCTTGACGTTTCAGCTTGTGTGTCTTGTTCAGTGGTGGTCGTCTTTCAGCCTTTCTTACCTTGGCCATGTCTCTGAGTATTGCACACCTTGTGCTTTTGGGCACTCCAGTGATGTTGCAGCTCTGAAATATGGCCAAACTGGTGGCAAGTGGCATCCTGGCAGCTGCACGATTGACTTTTCTCAGTTCATGGGCAGTTATTTTGCGCCTTGGTTTTTCCACACGCTTCTTGCGACCCTGTTGACTATTTTGAATGAAACGCTTGATTGTTCGATGATCACGCTTCAGAAGCTTTGCAATTTTAAGAGTGCTGCATCCCTTTGCAAGATATCTCACTATTTTAAACTTTTCTGAGCCTCTCAAGTCCTTCTTTTGACCCATTTTGCCAAAGGAAAGGAAGTTGCCTAATAATTATGCACACCTGATAAAGGGTGTTGATGTCATTAGACCACACCCCTTCTCATTACAGAGATGCACATCACCTAATATGCTTAATTGGTAGTAGGCTTTCGAGCCTATACAGCTTGGAGTAAGACAACATGCATAAAGAGGATGATGTGGTCAAAATACTCATTTGCCTAATAATTCTTCTCTCTCTCTCTCTCTCTCTCTCTCTCTCTCTCTCTCTCTCTCTCTATATATACATATACATATATACATACACACATCTCATATATATATCATATCTATATATAGATCTCTCTCTCTCTCTCTCTCTATATATATATATATATATATATATATATATATATATATATATATATATATATATATATATATATATATATATATATATATATATATATATATATATATATATATATATATATATATATATATATATATATATATATATAACGATCGGTGTAACACAGAGAGGGTCTGGTTATTGGTGATCTGCAGTATCACCAAAAATAGATATAAACCTGATTATTGATGATCTGCAGTATCACCGATAATCAGATATATTACTAACCTCTGGACACCTGAGTAATATGAGTGTTTGGTGCAACAGTTATACTTTGAGAACAATATCTGGAGAACAGGTACAAAGGCAGTAAGGAATACTGCACTAGGGAATGAGTACCTTTCAGCAGCCTGAGAATCTCCCGCAGGGAGGAGTCAGACTGGGAGAGGAAAGGACCAGAGTGTGAGTGACACCAATAGGAGGATGTCACTGACTGATCTGTGAACTATCTCTAAACTGAGGAGATAGTTCTCAAGGTTGGGCAAGCCAGGTCGGCAACACACGGACATACAAAGTACAAAGACAGGAGGCTGATTCGGTAATCCTAAGGCACGCAGGGTTTGGCAACAGAGTATCAGATATAGCGAAGTACCGAATCAGTGAACAGAAGAGTGGTCAGGAAAGCAGTAAGTCATAGCAGATAATAAACAATGCCTAGTCTTGGGTGTGAGCTCCGTGATCATCAACACCCTGGAACTAGACTGAAGTATAACAGAATGGCAACACAGATTCTGACAATAAGGGCTGAGTGCTTCCACGTAGTAATCGCAATGGCAGACAACCAGCGAATGACCAGCACCCGGTATATATAGCACAGCGCTCTCCAGCGCCTCCCCTAAGTGCTGGACCAATGGGAACTGGCTGAATCGTCAGCTGACCGGCTTGGTCAGCTGACTCCCTTCTGGCTGTCATAAAAGTTCTGCCTCAGCGCGCGCGCGTCCTTCTGAACCTGTGTGGACTATCAGTCCCAGCCACACCAGATATGTGTTGTGTACCACCCGCCGCGCTGGACGCGGAACCAGCCGCACCGCTATCAGGGCATGCGGCGGTTTCTCCGCGTTCAGCCATACTGGCAGATGTAGGCCTACGCGTGCAAACCGCCACGTTGGATGCGGAATCAGCTGCCTTGTTCTGAGCACACGCGGCGGCTTTTCTGGGTTTTCTCACAGTACCCCCCCCCCTCCCCCCCCGAGGAGTGGACTCCGGACAGCTCCCACTCGGTTTCTCAGGATGTAGGGCGTGGAACTCCCTCTTTAATTCATCCGCATGCATGCGGCAATCAGGTACCCATGTTGTTTCCTCAATGCCATAAACCTTCCAGTGAACCAAATACTGTACTGAGTTCTGTACAATACGTGAGTCTAAAATCTTTTCCACTTCATACTCAGGTTGGTCATCCACCATCACAGGGGGAGGAGAAGTGGAATCTACATGCACTGCTGGCTTAAGCAGGGATACATGGAATGATCTCACACCCCGCATACTGGCAGGAAGATCAATGGCATAAGTAACATTGTTGATTTTTCTGGTTACTGGGAAAGGACCCACGAATCTGGGTCCTAGCTTGGGTGAAGGCTGTTTTAAAGCCAAATGACGAGTAGACGCCCAGACTAAGTCTCCTGGCTGGAACTTCCACTCTATGGAACGTTTTTTGTCAGCTTGTCCTTTCTGACTCTGAAAAGCCTTCTCTAGATTATTTTTCACAATTCCCCAAATGTTTTTAAATGACTTTTGCCAAGCCTCCAGAGCTGGAAACGGAGTAGAAGCTACTGGCAATGGGGAGAACCTAGGCAACCTTCCTGTTACCACCTGGAATGGAGAGAATCCAGAAGAAGAGCTTTTCAAATTATTGTGTGCAAATTCTGCAAACGGCAAGAACTTGACCCAATCAGTCTGTGCATCCGCAAAATAACACCTTAGAAACTGTTCCAGAGATTAATTCTCTCGGTCTGACCATTGGTCTGTGGGTGGTAGCCCGACGAAAACGAACGTTCCATGCCCAGCTGATGACAGAATGCCCTCCAAAATTTAGAAACAAATTGGACTCCCCGATCTGACACTATATTTTCCGGAATACCATGTAGCCGGAAGATATGCAGGATGAAGAGATCGGCCAACTCCTGGGCCGAGGGGAGTCCTTTCAGGGGCACGAAATGGGCCATTTTACTGAATCTGTCGACTACCACCCAAATGACCGACATGCTCTCAGACTTCAGGAGTTCGCCCACAAAATCCATGGACAAATGGGTCCATGGTTCACTCGGGGTGGGTAAAGGCTGCAATGTTCCCACAGGTGCCTGACGGGAGGGTTTACTTCTTGCACACACTGCACATTCTCTCACATACTCCTTGCAGTCAGTTGCCAATGAAGGCCACCATGCACACCTAGCAACAATGTCCTGTGTTCTGGTGGCACCAGGATGTCCAGCATTTTTGTGGAGTGGAACATCTGCAATATCTGGAGGCGGAATGGCAACGGTACAAACATGACCCCTTCAGGCTTTCCTTCAGGGACATCCTGCTGGAAGGGACTTAAAGTTTTAGTCCAGTTCCTCCAGGTCTCTGTGGCTGCCAACACCACTTTCTGTGGGAGAATAGTCTCTGGGTCTGAGGGCTGTGCTGTCTCTGGCTCAAAACATCTGGATAAAGCGTCTGCTTTAATGTTTTTACTACCCGGGGTATACGTAATTATAAATCTGAATCTCGAGAAAAACAGTGACCACCGAGCCTGTCGGGGACTCAATCTCTTAGCCCCCTCAATGTATTCCAAATTTTTGTGGTCAGTGTAAACTGTAATCGTATGTTCTGCTCCCTCTAGCCAATGACACCATTCTTCAAAGGCCAATTTAATGGCTAGGAGCTCCCTGTTGCCTATATCGTAGTTTTTCTCTGCGGGTGAAAATCTATGAGAGAAATAGGCACACGGGTGTAACCTTCCCTGCAGCCCAGAACGCTGAGACAGCACGGCCCCTACCCCAATCTCTGAGGCATCTACCTCCACAATAAAGGGATAGGAGATGTCGACGTGTCTTAAAATGGGTGCAGTACAAAACAATTCCTTCAGGGTGGAGAAAGCAGCAAGAGCTTCGGAGGACCAGTGGTTAGTATCTGCCCCTTTCTTTGTGAGGCTGGTGAGGGGTGCGATGACTGTGGAGTACCCCTTTATGAACCTTCTATAGTAGTTAGCGAACCCCAAGAATCTCTGGAGAGCCTTCAGTCCCACCGGCTGAGGCCACTCCAGAACAGCAGAGACCTTGGCAGGGTCCATAGAAAGGCCCGAGGTGGAAATTATGTACCCGAGAAAGGTGACAGATGTTACCTCAAAAATGCATTTCTCCAACTTGGCATATAACATGTTTTGTCTTAGCTTGCGCAACACAAGCCTGACATGATCCCTATGCTCTGAGAGGTTGGCTGAGAAGATTAGTATATCATCCAAAAATACCAGGACAAATTTGCCTAAAACCTCTCTGAACACCTCATTAATGAGCTCCTGAAAGACGGCCGGGGCGTTACACAACCCGAAGGGCATCACCAGGTACTCGTAATGCCCATTGGGTGTGTTAAAGGCCGTCTTCCACTCATCGCCCTCTCTGATCCGTACCAGGTTGTATGCACCCCGCAAATCCAACTTTGAGAAAATCTTAGCATTGGTGACCTGAGTAAATAAATCGTCTATCAAAGGCAATGGATAGCGATTTTTTACTGTGAATTTATTCAGGCCCCGATAATCAATGCACGGCCGAAGGCCTCCGTCTTTTTTCTTTACAAAAAAAGAAACCTGCTCCAGCAGGCGACCGGGAGGGGCGAATTAACCCTTTAGCTAAGTTTTCATGGATATATTCCTGCATGGCCAACTTTTCGGGCCCAGATAAATTGTAGAGATGACCTCTAGGGGGCATACAACCAGACCGGAGATCAATAGGACAATCGAAAGGGCGGTGTGGATGAAGTTTATCGGCCGATTTAGGACAAAACACGTCTGCAAACTCAGAATACTGATCTGGCAATCCATCCACTTGAATCTTGGTCTCACCCAAGGTTACCTTCGCTAAACAATGATGAAAACAATGGGAAGACCAGCTCGTTAGCTGACCAGTGGCCCAGTTAATCTGAGGTGAGTGAAGTTGTAACCAAGGCATGCCAAGAATGATGGTGGAGGTTGTCATTAACAAAAAAAAAAACAAATTTTCTCTATGCAACACCTCGATAGTGACTCCCACTTCTGGAATCTGTGACAGAGGACCGTTACCCTGCAGAGGGGAATCATCTACTGCAGTAACCTGTATCTGTGGTTTTACCGGGGTGACCGGAATACCCAACTTCTTTGCAAATTCAAAATCCATAAAATTAGCCGCTGAGCCCGAGTCAATGAATGCTTCAGTGACTTCAGACCTATCTTCCCACGAAATAGTACAGGGAAGAAGCAAACGTTTATCATCTAGGGGTAAAAATCGCATGCCTAGGGTGTTACCCCCGACTACATCTAGGCAGTAGAGTTTCCCAACTTCTTAGGGCAATTCTGCACTCTATGACCCCCCTCTGCACAATAAAGACAGAGATGCTCTGATATTCTGCGTTTCCGCTCCACTTGAGACAACTTTGACCGACCAATCTGCATTGGCTCCGGTGGAGGTGAAGTGGTTGGAGGTGGAGTCACGGGGGGTGCAGCGTGGGACACCATTCTCACATGGTTTTTACCCCGGGTCTGTCTCTGATAGCGCAGCCGGCGATCTATCCTGATGGCCGATGAAATGGCCTCATCGATGGACTTAGGTTCCGGCTGACTTAACATAAGCTCAGAGACCTCGTCTGACAACCCTGATAAAAAACAATCTAAAAGGGCAAATGTGTCCCACCTGGCCGATACTGACCATCTCCTAAATTCAGCAGCATAATCTTCAACCAGACTCTTGCCTTGACGTAAAAGTTTGAGCTTCCGGAGTGTTGGACCTTCCATTTAATCTAGATGTGAAAATGGCAATGTTAGGGATTTTTGCTAAAAGTAGCTACAATAAATATAAGCAAGCCATGATCTTTATGTTATGTCATGTAGCTAGGAGAATAGTCCTAACACATTGGAACCAACCAGTGGTACCCTCCAAGACTGAATGGATCTCTGCCGTTAACCACATGTTACCTCTGTGCAAACTGACATATAAAAGCAGAAACTGTTCTAAAAAAATTGATAATATCTGGTCCAGATGGTGTGATAAGCACTGTCGAAATCTTCAGGTAGATGTTTAGATACTCTCACCCAGAATAAAGTATAATAAGTGGTGTTCCTATTTTACAGAATTATAACCATTATATAGGTATAACAGCTCAACTACCCTGACACTCTCTTTATCCAGGTCAGAATGATACTCAAAATAATATCTATAGTAATAATATACAAGAAGCACATGTGACGTGATAAGCAGGGCTGTGGAGTCGGTCCAAAAATCCACCGACTCCGACTCCGACTCCTCAGTTTAGGATTCCACCGACTCCGACTCCGACTCCACGACTCCGACTCCTCTAATTTGCATATTACAATTTTGTTGATTAAAAGTATGTAACATGAAATTCGTCTCTTAACTGCCAACGCTTAGGAATTTTAAAAGACAACTGAAGTGAGAAGGATATGTAGACTACTATATGTATTCCCTTTAGACTAAAACTAGTCCTTGGTAAGAGTACTTGTAAAAGGTACAAACCGGAACAAAGAACATCCATCAGGCCCTAGGCAATGTAAGTGTGGGTACATGTAAGAATGATGTGCAGGTACTCTGCAGGGGAATGAGGAGATTGTAAACAGACAACACCTCTGTATTCAATGTGCACAGCATTCTCAGTGGATTCCCTGCAGCTCTGTGGGGAGTGCATATGTAGAGTATAGTACTACTGTGTAACAAAGTAAACCTGAGACAGATGAAAATAAAGTTTTATACATACCTGGGGCTTCCTCCAGCCGCCTTCAGGATAATCAGTCCCTAGTTGTCCTCCTCCACCACCTGGATCTTCTGCTATGAGTCCAGGTACTTGAGTCAGTCAAGCGTAGTGCGCATGCACACACTCCGCCACCTGGAGCATACTACACCTGTGCAGCACTATTGCGCAGGTGCAGAATGTTCCTGGCTGTGGGAGCGGGGTGCGGCCGGACAGCGCTGACTGGCTGAATTACCAGGATTCATAGCAGAAGATCCGGGTGGTGGAGGACAGCGAGGGACTGATTAGCCTGAAGGGGGCTGGAGGAAGCCCCAGGTATGTATAAAACTTTACTTTTCATCCGTCTCAGTTACCCTTTAATTTGTAGTCACCAAACCAAATTTTAATAACATATCAAATTATTTGATTTTATCAGCAAAGGGAGTGCATACATTTGCATAAATCAGCATCAATGCAGAATTATTTCCATCTCGTTGACCATCTCTATTAGTGACATAGCTACACATCAGGCTTTATTCTTACAGCATAGATGTTATTTAGTATATATAAGAGATTCCTGTGTACACATCATATATACAGTCACAATCAGATATGTATATCTGACCTTAAAAATACGGGGACTGCTTTATTGAAGCAGCACAAGTAACTAATTTTGATTGGTTTATTTCATTTTTGTGGACTAAGCACAGCTATTACTGTATATATACTGTATATATACATTATTTTTAATGACTATTATCTGAGAAATAGAACATTTTATCATATTTTCTATTTTAATTACAGTTACAAATTCATTAGGAGTCGGAGTCGGTGCATTTTTTCCCGACTCCGACTCCAGGCACCCAAAATTGCCCGACTCCACGACTCCGACTCCACGACTCCGACTCCACAGCCCTGGTGATAAGGACTGAAATTTTTTTTCTACTTCCTTCTCTCTTCTCTCGAATAATACAATGTTAATAAATTCTGCTTAGGATTGTACCTTTTCTCTCCTCATCTTTTTCACCTCTTTCTTCCTCTTGTGCCCCTTAAGGGCACTGACCTACCTATAAGTAGTTGTTATAAGT
This sequence comes from Hyperolius riggenbachi, assembly GCF_040937935.1. NCBI lineage: Eukaryota > Metazoa > Chordata > Amphibia > Anura > Hyperoliidae > Hyperolius > Hyperolius riggenbachi. The sequence continues at coordinate 125,569,650 of NC_090650.1, forward strand.
CATGTTTTTGACAAGTTGTATTCAAATGTTATGTTGTACTGTTGTGCTAACAAGAAAAACAAATAAAAATTTACCTGTTAAAAAAAAAAAAGTTTGAGCTTCCGCTCAGAAGTCGAGGCAATGTCCGGATCGTCGTAAATTATAGCCATAGCTTTAAAAAATTCCTCTACAGAGGTTAGGGCCTGGTGACTGATGGGAAGGCCATACGCCCAGGTCTGAGAATCGCCAGATAACAAGGTTTTAATAAAGGTAACCCTTGGGGCCATAGTT
>NC_090650.1:127129919-127262613 GCF_040937935.1 Hyperolius riggenbachi
GTCTCCAGAGAGTCAAAATATAGCAAATGAACACACATGTTTGCTACACAGTCTTGAAAAAATGGACCGAAATGTTATCTTAAGTGGCATGCAAAATCATGAGATAAACGTATGTAGGTACGGTCCCAATACTACATGGAACTAGCCTATGTTCCTTTTTACTATTTTGTCACTGTAAGGGCCTGTTTCCACTACACACAGATTGGTTGCAAAATGGATGCAGAAAAACTGACTCTGATCAATGTCTATGGGCCTGTTTCCACTAAACACAATTTTTCTGATGCAGATTCTCCCATAGGCATTCATTGGAGTCAGTTTTTCTGCATCCATTCTGCATCCAATCTGCATGTAGTGGAAACAGATCCTAAGGGTTAAAAATTCAGTTCTGTAAATGACAGTTTAAGTTCAGTAGCTCGAGACTTGTCAATATGAGAGCTGAATAAATATTATGACTTACAGTAGTTGTTTATCTCATCAGTTTAATTAAACTTCAGGTTAGCTTAACCTGTAACACAATCTCTGCCCCAGGATGTTCAATAAAGAGGTATCTAATTATGCCGTAACCACCTCCCTCTGGAGACGTGGTGCACAGCTTGATTTTTGTGTCACAGATTTGTAGTCAGTCACATCTCCTGGATATGATCAGTGAGTGATAACAGGCAATTACTTCCATTGTCAACTTAAAATAATAACTTTTTGATGACTGTCAGTGAACAGACCGCCAACCCTCCAATTATAGTCTCTTAAGCACTGAGACTATTAAATTCTTTTTAATCAGGAATTTAAAAAGAAATAGTATTTATGGTAATATGGTTAATTAACAACCCATTTCTTTAAAAAAGTATCATTTATCCAGAATAATGTTGAACAAACCCTATGCAATTTTGTAAGAGATTAGACATCCGATAAAACGAAATGAAATCTAACAAAAATCTGTGAAACAAGATGCCCCCTTGATCCATGCTAAATGGTTTTATCAAGCATTCACAGTGAAAGGGAGTTCCATGGAAGATCGCCCAGGACTGAGCGTGGGGAAGGGTGAGGGGTGGGGGACAGTAGCCAGGAAGGGCAGGAGAGATCGAGGCTCCATAGCAGGGGTCCCCAAACTTTTTGTAGTCAAGGGCCGGGTCATCATACTTTAGACTGCTGGGGGGCCGGATGGTACATAAAATGATGTAGAAAAACATTACATTGAACCTAGGTAGTGTAAACAGCGCCTGAAACACAATCCCCCACACGCAAAGCAATCAGTGTTCAAAAAACATACTGTATTTTCAAAAGTCCCCCCAAAACAACCCCCTTTCCCCAGTAATTTCAAGGACTGCAAATTATCCACCCCTACACATGCACACACTGCTTTTATATTACCTCTAACCACCCCACCCTTCACCACTACCAAAATGTTTTTGCGCACCAGACAGTGAAGCATACCCAGGTGACCACCTGCCATACAGTTTGACAGCAGTGCCATCTAATGCGGAATTGGATTGGAAGCCAGCGAATTACTTCTTGCTGGCTTCCATGTGGAAACGTGGTGCCAGCTGTGCTGCCGCATCTATATGTAATTTGTGTGTGGAGGTCTGGTAAAAAAAGCCTCAGGGTGCCGCATTCAGCCCGCGGGCCTTAGTTTGAGGACCATTGCTCCATAGCATTGTTCTGCAAGGACTATCTGACAAACATATATACAGTGATGGGCAAGCCTCACCACGGCGCACTTCCTCCTTCCGGCTTAAAGGAGGAAGTGTACAGTGGTGAGGCTTGCAACGCGACCAATAGTACGCGTGCAAGCTGTTTGCAATGCAAGGCGGATAGCGGAATCATGGGTAACTAACCCCTTGTAATCCAGCTGCTCAGGTGCGGCAATTAAGGCTCATTCGAATCACGAGTAAGCACTTGTGATTTGAAAGAGCCCATCGCTACATATAAAGTTATATCAGTTTTCTGCAATAGTAAGAATGGGGCCATAAACAAGTTTAGTAACACATTTAGTGCAAAGTGGGTAACGTTATCATTTCTAGTAGTAATAATGGGGTTATGCTTGGGGGTTCTGTCTGTCAATATAATAGTTCACATGAATGGTATCCTCTTTTTGAGCTATGATGGCCACACTTGTTGTGGGTGGATGGCTGCACTTTGGGGGAGGGGGGGGGGTGAGGGGAGTTAAGATGGTTATATGGGGGTAGGTCACCATTGGCACTAGAAATTGTGCTAGCCCTCAGTTAACATGTATGGCCGCTACCCAAACACCAACACCCCCCCTTCTCATCCAGCACGCGCACAGACACTTCTCGCTTGCCCCTTCCCCACTGCTGTCCAAAGCACATGCACACAGGCAGATGTTGTTTGCTAGGCAGTTGGAGAAAAGCTGTTATTTCCCACAATGCAATGAGGTTCGCAAACAGCAAACTGTCAGGTCTGGAAGCACGGACACCGGGACACAGAAGGATGCAGAGACATGGGGGTTTTATTACATAGGATTAACAGCTTATGCTTCTTTTTACGCTTGTAAGAATATCAACAAAAAACAGTTAAAGACTACTTCCAGTAAAAAATAGAGAGGCTTACTATTACTGCTGCATAGGTCGTCGAGAGGTAGGGTTAATCACTCACCCATTCGCCCGTAATTCATTAATGTTAACGAGGAACAACAGTTTGCGTGCTATCGTGTAACATTGCTTAACAAACGTTTGTTAAGTGATGTTCAGTGATGGCCGATTTCAAACAATAATCGTTTGCTTTGAATGACCATCATGACAGATCCAATCACGGTTGGTTTCACCATTGCCCCCACACTAATTACCACAACTGTTGAACATCGCATTCTTGCCCGTCGTTTGTTCCCACGTTTCGTGATTGAGGTAGATGGACCGGGAAACGATCGTTTGTTGCAACTTTCTTCACCGCGTATCCCCCGATCCATCTTCTGCGGTCTTTGTGGTGGGTATTCAGCTTAAGACAGCTGTGTCCATATTTTCTGGAGTCTTCTGAAGCTCTGGGCCATATGCTTGCTGTGGCCCTCCCCCAACTCGGCATCCACCAATTTGGCTGCAGCTGCTGAGCTGGGGTGGGCCTCAGCAAGCAGGTGGGATTGGCCACAGAGATCTTAAACAGAGCACCACACACACTTTGCTGAGGAGTGGGGGACACAATTTCTGTCATTGATGAATCATGGGCCAACAGGTGGGTAATTCGCCCCCTACCACCTGCCGATCCTTGCAGCAATAATAGAAAGCACATCAGTGGCGATACATCAGTGGCATATCTAGAGGGGTACTGGCGTGGCTTATGCCATGGGTGCCACAGCACCAAGGTTGCAATTGCAGCCCCCCATCTCTCATGCTGCACCGCCATACTGAGGGATGCCTCACTATCTATACTGGAGGGGCTGTTAATACTGAGGGACACCTCTCATTACCTTTACTGGGGGAACACCTCTTACCACCTTTACTAGGGGGTTTTTATATTGGGACACACCCCTTGCTAGCTAAACTAGAAGGCTACTAATACTGGTGAACATCTCTCACTACTTATACTGGGGGGTTTGTTATAGGCGCTATATTACCCAGATACGCCCCTGCCATACATTCTTGATAATGTGTACAACAAAATATTTTTCTACACGTTTTTTAACTACATTTCAAATCATATTTTTTCTGACTGAGAACTGAAGTTTTCTGTTTTGTTCTGTTTTCTGACTGACCTACTTCACCTAGATGGTCATTTATCCAACAAGCCAAATTGGCTCTATTTATAAACCTCTCCCGCCACTCACTTACAACAGGAATCCCCAATTAGTGTCTTCCTGCTGTGACCTGGGAAACCCTATTCTGTCCATTAGAAATATTGAGGATACGAATGGATTCTCTTGACATTTGCAGGCATTCACTTGTGACTTGTGTTATAGCCATCACTTTTGAAGACTGCATATTTAACAAACACATTCTAATTTTCAGGGTACTAGGTTTATGAATGATAGGAATGTCGCCTGATTTCTCATTTATATGTGCTGGAAGAGGTCTAAAGGTTTGTATAGACTTCAGATTAAATTCAGCTGGGATGGCAGCTAAAGACCGCCTGGGGCAAATATCTAGTGTGTATACAATGGAGAAACCGTATCATCTCGCCCACATGCAGTCCAATGGTACTGTTCTTTCCTTCGCTCCTCCTCCTCCACAATGCACTGCACATTGTCCTTCTGTCGCCCTCCACAGTGGCAGACTGCCGCACTAGCCTACAAGCTAGCAAGGTGTCTACAAAGCCTTGATTCTAAACGGTTACTCAAGGGATCATGCCCTGATCCCTGTCGGGTGACAGAAATCTCAAGTGTGTACCTAGCTTAATCTTAAAACTTTAATTCTTGCAACATGTGAATGTGGAGGCAATACTATGAATATTATGAGGGAGCTTCAAGATGTATAACTGTAATATTGGTTACTATCTTACCTCAAACTAAGTGTTGTTTTGCCAGCATTAGCTCTGTTGCCAGAACTTGCTTTAGACATTTTTCCCTAATATGTCCAGTTCCCTCCTATCACCCTCCAATTCCCTCCTCTTACCTGCCCCCTTCACTCTCCTTAAACTCTGTAACACAATTTTCAGCCTCATTTATTCTATCCTATACGTTCCTATACCAGTTCTAATGTGGTCTGTCTTACTGTAGCCTTTCCTAGTTGCACAGTGGCTGTATTATCTCTGTTATATAATTTAATCTTCCTTCCTTTGTCAGCTTTGTCGGCTCAGGCAGGAATGTGCTGCTCTGCTGTGATAGGTAGAAGTTATACACCCCCTCTCCACACCCCCTCCAGGCTCTGTATGAGTCACAGACTGAGCTTCTCTCAGCCTATCACATGCTGGTTAGCAGCCATGTTTTTTTTTTGTAAACACTGCCTAAAACTGGCAGTTACAAGCCAGGATTGCAGCAGGGAGTGGCAGAAACAGCAAAGAGGGGCCCAGGAGAACATAATGAATAGAATGGTATGCTTTTTATTGTAAGAATTTTAGAGTACAGATTCTTTTTAAGAGGAGGAAATGTGGAGATGATAGGAGGGAACATCACAGCAAGCCTGCCTTTTCCTGTCTAAAAAGTAAGTCAGCTCATATAAGCTTATTTGTTTTGATGACCATAAGTAAGTCACTCAAGTTTAGTATCAAACAGGGCTGGGTCCCTTTCAAATTAGTAGTATCGCTGTGGCATAAACCACTCCAGGTGGTAGAAATATCCCAGGGAACGCTCTAATCCTTTGGTGTTTATGGGATGGCTGATAATATCCACTGGTGGAACTGGGCCACCAGTTTGCTTGCAGTGTGAGGTGATACCCTAGCACATACTCACCCCCCTGGGTATTGGTGACAGCATTAATATATACAGACATACTACGCCATAATATTTAATTTTATTGGAGGTTCTGTCTTAAAGGACACTGGAGTGTGAATTAGCAAATATGTCGGTTATGTGTGACAATATTGTGCAGTAGCACGAATTGAAATTGATTTAATGAAATCCAGTGGGAGGTTGCAATACAATTAACAGGCAGTACAATTAAGGCTCCTTGCTCACTTACCTACTGCCTCGCCGCAAGGGCAATGCAAGTCTATGTAGACTTACACACTTAATGTGGTGCGATTCGGTGCGCTTGAAGCATCCAAACTGCTGCATTCGCAAAGTCTGTAGTGCTTTGCTGCATGATCCGTTCCTACCACATGAATTATGCGGCAATGCAAGTCAATGGGCAACGCAGTAAGTGTAAACTATGTTATCGGGGTACGATGTGGCATGCATGTGTGCAGATCAACGGGAATCCCAGTAACGTACTTCCTGCCCAGCAGGGAGTAAGTCACTAAGCATGGGGGGGGGCGGCGTTATACATATAACCCTATCGCTGCACAGTGGCGCAGGGTCACATGAAGGCTTGTTAAGGCTGCCCTAACAGGCAGTGATCACAAACAATGAGGAAAACATATTGGCAATAAGGCATATCGAGGCATAAGCTGAGGTACATGGATCCCCATTGTTCAGCAGTAGGATGGGAGACAGTGTTCCCAATCCCAGCAACATAACAACATCAGTGCCACATTTACTGGAGAATCTTTCTGATGCCAGAGTGGAGTTGTGTAGAGAGTTGTCATAGCCATGGCCATACTGAGAAGCATGGTTTTCACTTTCCATAACCTTACAGCCCCCAGGTGCTATTCTCACCGTGGACACCACATGCGTACAGAGTTTATACATTGCATGTACATTTATTATTTCCTGTTATCACTTTTTCATTCTAAGTATTTTTAGAACTGATTTTCATTAATTATTCAGTATTGTTCTTTACTCCCTGGCGTGTTTCTTTGACTCATACCTTATTAAAGAGATGTCAAACTTGCCCTCTGCCAACTTCAACATTTCACACTTGTGACTTTTGAAACGATTGTCTGTTATTTCTTCCTTAGCTGTCTTATTGTGGCTATTAGCTGTGCAGTACAATTACAAGAAGTACTTGTGCTATGAGTATTCATTTATTAGTAAGGTCAGATTTATCTGTACCAATATCCATAGTCAATATAAATAATGAACCACTGGAATGGTAACACAATTAACTAAAGTGGTCTAATTGCAAAATCTATATTCATACTTCATAGTTTGGAATACAGTTTCTTTAATGAAGCTGTAGGAGCAAAATAATATGTCTGCTCATCTTACTAATGTATGACAGTTATAACTGGAGTTTTTGTTTAGCACCAAAATGTGTTGCTTAGCCAATGCCAGTTATAGTTACCAAAGGCCTCATGTTCAATTTCTGATGCATTCCAACTCTTCCTCTTCTATTGAGATACGTCAGTGCAAACCTTTACTTAAAGGATACCAGAGCCCCAATTTTATTGAGAAACGGGGGGGGGGGGGGGGGGGGTATATACTATTACCTGGGCTGATGCCTACCACTCCCCCCATTCTCCTCTCAGCCCCCCCAACTCACAGAAAGGGGCCCCGGCCAAGTCGGGACTTACTGCACAGGCACCGACCTGGCTGCGCGCTTCCCACAGCGTGCGCCCGTGGTCGGGAGCAGATTGCACATGTGTATAACATCATGTGCATGACGCAGTGACGTCATGTGCAGTGCGCTCCCGGCCATGGGCATGCACTGTCAGCAGGGTGCACCTGTGCAGTAAGTCCCGACCCGGCCGACTGGAAGAGGACTATAAGAGTACATGCCTGCTCCCCCGTTTCTCAATAAAAGTTGAGCTCTGGTATTCTTTAAAGTTAACTGAACATCTGGAAGAAAATATATATCTAACGAGGGAGGTTCGTAAATGGTGCGGGCTGTTGGTGGAGGGTAGAGTTGTCCCCAACAGTTCGGCCGCAAACTTATTCGCACAAACATCGATTGTTCGCGTTCGCGTCCAAATGCGAACTTTATGGCGAGTTTGACCTGCCCCTATACTACATCATTGGGCTAAACATTGACCCTCTACTACATTACAGTCAGCAGACACATGGCAGCCAATCAGGCTGCACTCCCTCCTGGAGCCCCCCCCCCCTTATATAAGGCAGCGTTGGCTAAGTTCTCACTCACAGTGCTGCTGTATTAGGGAGAGAAGGGAGAGACATTGGAGAGATAGGGAAAGCGATAGTTAGGCTCTTGTTAGGCTTGTTAGTTTGCTCCTTGCTGATACTTATTGCTAAAAAGCACCCCAAAACAGCTCTTTTGAGAGCTAAAGTTCTAGTGATTTGTTTGTTTTTTTGTGTGTGGCCCACTGACAATTGCATATACAGCCCTGTCTGTCGCAGCTGGCCCTTGCTAATTGCTATACTGTGCCAGGCCCAGCACATTCAGTGCCTACCTTTTCACTGCACCTGTGTGTGTGTGACAGCTGCACATTTGTAATACCAGTCCGTGCCGTGCATACCTTTCACTGCACCTGTGAAACAGCATGCAGTTTTATATGCCAGTCACTGCATACGTGTTCACTGTACCTGTGTGTGTGAGACAGCTGCACATTTGTAATACCAGACCATGCCGTGCATACCTTTCACTGCATCTGTGAAACAGCACGCAGTTTTATATACCAGTCACTGCATACCTGTTCACTGTACCTGTGTGTGACAGCTGCACATTTGTAAAACCAGTCTGTGCCGTGCATACCTTTCACTGCACCTGTCTAACAGCACGCAGTTTTATATACCAGTCACTGCATACCTTTTCACTGCACCTGTGTGACCGCACATTGTTGTACTAGCAGTCACCTTTTCACTGCACCTGTGTGACCGCACATTGTTGTACCAGCAGTCACTGCAACCTTTTTACTGCACCTGTGTAACCGCACACTGTTGTACCAGCAGTCACCTTTTCACTGCACCTGTGTGACCGCACATTGTTGTACCAGCAGTCACTGCAACCTTTTCACTGCACCTGTGTAACCGTGCATCGTATTAGTCAAGTCAGTGCATACCTTTCACTTCATCCCCCAATATGGACAAAACAAGAGGCAGAGGCAGAGCCAGAGGCAGGCCACCCGCCAGGTCTGTTCGAGGTCATGCTGTCATGATTTCGTGCGGCCCTCGACCAAAGTACAGTGTTCAGAAGAAGGCACGTGCCATCAACCCCCAATATTGTCAGGACATAGTTGACTATTTAACACAGAACACTTAATCTTCCTCAGCTTCCACACTGATGCATGACATATCTTCCTCCTCCTGCTCTGATTCTGGCACTCCACTTAACACTCCGTCGGCAGCCATCATCAAAGTGCAATCATCCCAGGGCTCAGCGGTGTGGACATTTTTTATGTGTCTGCCTCAGATGAGAGCAATGCCATCTGTACTCTCTGCCACCGAAAAATAAGCCGTGGAAAGACCAAGACCCACGTAGGGACACCTACCTTATGAAGGCACATGATTACAAAGCACAAACTGGAATGGGATGACCACCTGAGGAAAAGCAGCACACAAAAGCAAAGCCACACACCGCAGTGTAAGATACCATCACGCAATTATTTCTCAAGAAAAGGCGATACCCAAACTGTACCGTGATGTTGAAAGGCAAGTGGTGTCATCTCTGGCACACAGCATTGGGTCAAAGGTCCATCTTACCACGGATGCCTGGTCTGCAAAGCACGGTCAGGCCTGCCCGAAGACAGTCCCCACACACAGCATCTCTTGCACGCAATGTGACTGCCTACCCCAAGACTAAATCGGTCCCCACACAGCATCTCTGCCTGCAGGCCGCTTGACTGCCTTCTCTGCCACCACCAACAGGGTCCAGGACTCCAGGTGGATTCCTGAATTTTTAAGGCCGCTGCTAGCAGCGGCCACTCTAATAATTTTTCTGGTGCGTGTACATGCCTGCCTAATTTTTCTAGTTGCCCATCGACTGCAACAACAAAACAAAAGGCATGTACATGTGTCAATTCCCATTCGTGATCATTACCTTGCCGCAGTGAAGGGGCTTGCGCATCACAATGAAGCAATGACCGGCTAAATTAGTGTGTTGGGGGGCACACCAAAGATAATAAGGTCGCTGCTTCATTGTGGACAGACCAAAGTCGATCAGCTGGACACTCAGTCACTGTTGTTCTGTCATTGAGCTACCTCAGCCCGATCATATGGGCTTGAAAACCACCATCGCCTGCACTCGCGCCATGGTGCGCACCAGTCCAGCATGGCCATCACTACACAAACAGCTCTTTGCGGTGCGTTACACAGTGAGTTTAGTCTGTCAGTGTGAAGCAGTACACTAATTACACTACCTGATTGATGTATACACATGCAAGATGTTTTAAAGCACTTTAGGCCTCCAAATTAGCAATGTAATGTGATTTCTGCCCTTAAACCCTGCTGTGCATCAAATCCGGATTTTTCCCCCCGGGATTATATCCCACTCCGTCATGCCCCCCTCCAGGTGGTAGACCCCTTGAAACATCTTTCCCATCACTTTAGTGGCCAGAATTAGTGTTTGTAGTTTTGAAAGTTTGCCTGCCCACTGAAGTCTATGGCGGTTCACGAAGTTTGCCGGTTCGCAAACTTTTTTCGTATGTTCGTGTTCGAGGTTTGCGAACCTAAAATCGGAGATTCGAGACAACTCTAGTGGGGGGTGGCAAGCATTTAATTACCTTCTGAGAGCTTCTCTTTAGACCCCCGTGTGTATGCAGTCCTCCATCTTGTCTGTCCCTGCCACAGATTGAAGTGACCACGATGATATTGCGTGGCCCTGTGCATGCTGGGAGATATAGCCCATCAATATAATTTAATCTCCAGGCCAGGGGATGTAATCACATTAATTATGGACTACATCTCCTAGCATACACTTTGGCAGTTTCACCCCCAGCACTTTGATCTGCGGCAGCTGCGGAAGGGACAGATGATGGAGGACCTTATACACAAGGGGGCTAGGAAAAAGCCCCTCAAAGGTGGTTAAATGCATTTTTAAATGCAAGGGGTATTTTAAACAGGTGCACCTGTAAAAAGCAGCCCAGTGCTACTGTATATCTGTGCAGCACAGGAAAAAGATGTATTAATTAAGCTGCACCATCTTTTTGGAGTTTTCCCTACAGGAAGTGTGTGTTGCTGGAATTGCAGTGCAGAACACAGGAAAGTTGGCATTGGTTTACTTTGGTAATCTACCTCGTTATTGTGGTGGATGAAGGATAAAGTTATCATTGTAGCAAGAGACCATTGCAGAACTTGTGAAATGGAGCCCAGTTTGCAGGTTCAAAAGCTTTTGGGAGGAACCGTGTCAAAAACAAGACCAGTTATTTTTCAATGGTGCATAAAAGAGAAGTTCCATGTATTTGTGCTACACTCACAGCACTGGGTGCTTTATCACTGAGCATCTTAATTCCAGTAACTGTATATGTACAAAGCAATCTATGGGTGTGATTCCTTAAAGTGAAATCAATCATGCATTGTTTACAAGGCATGTCCAATTCCAGAATGGGTGATATTGATAACATGGAAGATAAAAACATAGTGGGCTTGATTCACTAAGGCAAATAGCATGCCTTATCAGAGTTAACACGCCTTATCAGCATTAACATGCCTTATCAGAGTAGTATAGCAAGCGCTACAAACTTATGCCTGCTAATTGGCTATGACAAGAGCTCCACTCGTTCTGCCCCGAGCCCCTTCGGGTCCAATCACTTTAAAGGACATTATCCACGCACTTTGATTGGCCATATAGGCTGCCTATTGGAACAATCAAAGTGCGGGAATAATGTCCTTTAAAGTGATTGGACCCGCAGGGGCTCGGGGCAGAATGAGTGGAGCTCTTGTCATAGCCAATTAGCAGGCATAAGTTTGTAGCGCTTGCTATACTACTCTGATAAGGCACGGTAACCCTGATAAGGAATGTTAACTCTGATAAGGCATGCTATTTGTCTTAGTGAATCAAGCCCATAATGAGTTATGTAAGGACAACCCATGGCAAGCCCTAGCAATCTCCTGGCCGGTGACAGGCACAGCTGACAGGTGGTCAATCCACCTCCTTCAACCGCCCATGAGGCGGAGTGAGGCAGGTTCTTCAGGCGGCGGAAGTGGGGGGGGGGCAGCATCAAGCAGAAAGAGAAAGTGAGTACGCTTTGCCTCTGCCACTGCCCGCTTTACCGCCACCTACCTTGACATCATCTGGCTGGACTGCACCCCCAGGACACCCCTAGCTCCTGCGCACCACCACAACTCTGGCTGCCAGCTTTCCTTCATAATGGCAGGCGCCGGGCACGGGCGGAGGCAGAATCCGGAAGTGGCCGGAAGAGTCAATCTAGCTGCCACCCGCCATGCCTATCACCAACCGACAGTGATGATAACCCGCTCCCGCTGCCCGCCGCCAAGTCGAGGAGGATGGATGGTGTCCGCCGTCCCACCCACCACCAGGATCAATGGTGACTCGGTAAAAGGTCTAGAACTACCCCTGCCTGTGTGAAAGAGGCCTCTGTTAAGCAATAATAGTGTTTCTTCATTCAGAAACCCGGATGATGCAATGCACTGCAGTTCAGCACCAAAGCTAGTGGAAAGGGTCACAGGGTTGCAATCCACATTGTGATTTACGTTACTCTGATGCTTCCTCCTTTCACGTGAAACTGAACCAAACCCCTGTGACACCGTCCACTAAATTTGGTTCTGCAACGCGGTTCATGGCATCATTTTTCCAAATTAAGAAATCCAGATTCAAAAACCAACACTAATGATAAACATAATACAGGCAGGGAAGAATTTCATTTACCCAAACAGGTTCAGGAACACCAGCTGCAATCTCTCTGTGTCTGCTTTGCTAATTCTCCTGAGCTACAGAACAAGAACAGAAGTCATCCTGCAGACATGGCCTTAATTTGTTAAAATGATCTATCTGCAAGTGCATACACAGGACCGCAATGATATGACTACTACTGCACTAACCTTTAACCACACCTTACTAAGGTCTGATATTACCCAGATAAAGGTTGCATACTTTTGCAACTTAATTATAGACCATTTTAAATAAATTTAGGTCAAGTTTGCTTGAACACATGTTCTCCAATTAACTATAGACTGGTAGAGCCTTCCTAGAGTGTAAATCAGATTCTATGTATGTGTTAAGTTGTCAAATACATTCATTTGAACAAAGATCTGACTATTTTCACAGTTTTGAGAAAAGCATACATTATTACAATATGAGAGGAATGTGAAAGTCGCTCTCATAGATCTTTTGCATTGCGTAACCTCTTGATTTTTTAGATCATTCCACTTTTTCTAAGTTAAAAGGTTGTTCCAGTTTTATGCTAAAATGAAACAATCACACAGATTATACACACTAGACCCAACTATAACGTGATGGTTAATGTAACGGTTTAGGATGAAACACATTTTATCAGCTTGGCACATGACAGCACAGAAAGTCTATTTCAAGGTGCAATAGCACCCCCTCCTTTACATCTGCATGTACATAGCAGAGCATTGCAGAGGAGGTGGGGGAAGGGAGAATTTCTGCATCTCTAACACCTTGATAGATCTCTGCTATAAATACATAGACACACTTATGGATGACTGACAATTACTGGTGTAATACCCCTGCCTGTTTCTAACCTTCACTGGCATAACAATCCGTTCTGCAGCGCTGCCTTCACAATGTATCTGTGAAATTACGAAGAATAACAATGCATTTCTCCCATAAGGATAAAGCCACCATTACTCTTCATACAGCAGGGCAGAATTGCCACTTACCATAAAGATGACTTCGGAGAACCAAGTCCAAATGGCTAATGCTTTATAGCTGTAGAACGGGTTTTATTTTCTCCATTTTGTTGATTTTTTTTATGCTACGGGTTCCATGCAGATAATATGTTTGCTTTTATAATTTGTTTTTATCAATACATAAAGATGTAACTCTTTCAGGAGTTCATTGGTGCCCATTTCGCTTTCTACCAACGTCCTGGAGACAGTCACTCTGTCCTCTCCTTTGTCATAGGAGTCCAGCAACAACATGCAGTAACACAAAATACAGTGGCTACTGCACCGAAACGTTTAATATAAAGGCTGTGGCTTATCTCCCAACTTGTTTGTTCAGTAGCTATTCAGTCGAGTCTGACTCTCTGAGATCTCATGGACCACGGCATGCCAGACCTCTCTAACCTCTAATGCCTCTCGAAGCTTCCCCAAGCTCATGTCTGATGCTTCCATGATACTATCTAGTTTTTTTATTGGGATCAGTTTAAAAAGCTATAATAAAATGCAAACCAGGCACACCTCATGGACAAAAAAAATGTGTGGTACTATTTGGTCCAATCAGCATGTTGGGTCTTCTCTCTATTTGCTGTTGTGTAAATTAGGTAAGGTTGATGGCCCTGCTGTAATTCCATATTGGACTTTAGGGATTCCTTAAGAGAGATGTACATCCTTTTACATAACATACATTCATCATTATGTGATCCTTGCCCTTAGGTTCCAGATCCCACTTGCACAAAAAACGGTCCATTTTCTGCAATGGAAAGCAGCAGTTAATGGACATGGTAACAGATCCTATGTTATGTATGAGTTATTTTCACACATGTCCATTTGCAATGGATTTACTGTGTCTGTTGTGCAATCTGCATTCATTCAGGACATCAGATATGTTGTACATAGCAGTGCTAATAATAACATGTTCGTTGCAACAGACACAACGTTGGCGGGGTATAAGCTGTGGATTTTCCAGCGTGCACGGCACGAATCTGATGTACTGGGAACCTAGTCTAAGTGCAAAATTCTGCAAAATACAAACAAGTTGGACTCTTACACTACAGTCTGATAACACTCTTCTGCCACACGGTGGATTGATGTTGCCCGTTGATGATCGAGACGACATCGCTGGGCATATGCTGTACAGATATGGAGTAAGCTGTATAGCTGACAATGCATTGTGTTGTTATGTGCGTATGTGTCCGTGTGTGTGTTTGTGTGTGTGTGTGGGTAGGGGGTGGTGGAGGGCCGACAGAGTGGAGCAGACAGGATGTTACACAGCAGATGGGGCGAGCAGCTTAAACCCAGTAATTGTAGTCACTTGGCTGAGTTGATCCACCTGATGGATCACAAGCCGAGTAGAGATGACCCGAACGGTTCGCCAGCGAACGGGAACCGGCGAACATCCGTGGTTCGCGATCGCGGAGAACCGCAAACTTTTTGGGAAGTTCGATTCGCCCCTATACTACATCATTAGGGTCAACTTTGACCCTCTACATCACAATCAGCAGGAACAGGGTAGCCAATTAGGCTACACTCCCTCCTGGAGCCATCCCCCCCCCCCCTTCTTATGAAATGCAGGCAGCGTCAGACATTTCACTCCCTCGTGTGGCTGGAGTAATTAGAGAAGGGAAAGAACCTTGCTACTGCTGATAGGGAAAGCTTAGTTAGGCTCTTGTGTTAGGCTTGTTAGGTTGCTCCTTCTTGCTGATCTTATTGCTAAAAAGCACTCCTCATCCTCAACAGCTCTTTTGAGAGCTAATGTTGTTCTTGTGATCTATTTTTTTTTGTGTGTGTGTCACACACACGTGTGTTGCATATACAGCCTTGGTAATTGCTACTGTGCCACTGCCAGGCCCAGCACATTCAGTGACTATGTGTGTGTGTGACAGGCAGCTTTACATTTGTAATAACAATCACTGCATACACACCTGTTGTTGTTGTTGTTCAGTGCACCTACCTACCTACCTATCTACGTTACCGCACCTGCTCAGGGTACCTGTGTGTGTGACAGGCAGCTGCACATTTGTAATAACAATCACTGCATACCCAGCTGTTGTTGTTGTTCAGTGCACCTACCTACCTACCTATCTACGTTACCGCACCGTCTCAGGGTACCTGTGTGTGTGACAGGCAGCTGCACATTTGTAATAACAATCACTGCATACCCAGCTGCTGTTGTTGTTCAGTGCACCTACCTACCTATCTACGTTACCGCACCTGCTCATGGTACCTGTGTGTGTGACAGGCAGCTTCACATTTCTAATAACAATCACTGCATACCCACCTGTTGTTGTTGTTCAGTGCACCTACCTACCTACTTATGTGACCGCATGCAGTGTCACTGCACCTGTTCACGGTACGTGTGTGTGTGTGTGTGTGTGTGTGTGTGTGTGTGTGTGTGTGTGTGTGTGACAGCTGCACATTTGTAATACCAGTCACTGCATACCTGTTCTCTGCACCTGTGTAACCGCATGCTGTTTTATATACCAGTCCGTGCATACCTGGTAACTGCACTTGTGTAACTGCACATTGTTGTATCAGCAGTCACTGCAACCTGTTCACTGCACCTGTGTAACAGCACATTGTTGTACCAGCAGTCACTGCAACCTGTTCCCTGCACCTGTGTAACCGTACATTGTATTAGTCAAGTCAGTGCATACCTTTCACTTCGTCCCCCCCAATATGGACAAAACAAGAGGCAGAGCCAGAGGCAGGCCACCTGGCAGGTTTGTTCGAGGTTGCACTGTCGTGATTTCGTGCGGCCCTCGACCAAAGTACAGTGTTCAGAAGAAGGCACGTGCCATCAATCCCCAATATTGTCAGGACATAGTTGACTATTTAACACAAAACACCTCATCTTCCTCAGCTTCCGCACGGAAGCATGACATATCTTCCTTCTTCTGCTCTGATTCTGGCACCCCACTTAACACTCCGTTGGCAGCCATCACCAAAGTGCCATCATCACAGGGCTCACCGGTGTGGAAATTTTTTGTGTGTGCCTAAGATGAGAGCAATGCCATCTGTACTCTCTGCCATCGAAAATTGAGCCGTGGAAAGACCAAGACCCACGTAGGGACAACTACCTTATGAAGCCACATGATTACAAAGCATAAACTGCAATGGGATGATCACCTGAGGAAAAGCAGCACACAGAAGCAAAGCCACAAACCACAAAAAAATAAATAAAATAATAATAATATTACAAAAAAAATAAGGAAAATTAGTGAGCGTGACAGCGAGACAGTGGTAGGATTCAGGGGTGCAGCTAAGGTTTTTGTGGCCCCAAGCGGACTGTAGGAAGTGGCCCTATCCTGCGCCGCGGTGAAAAATGGGTGTGGCTATCCCGCATAAGTGGGCATGGCCACAACATGTGGGTGGAGCTGGAGGGCGGATTGGGGCGGGGCTGTTTGCGGGGAAAATGGATGTGGGGGTGATTGAGGCGTGCGCAGATGGATTTGGCCATGACATTGTATGGGCGGAGCTTAACCGTAGCACAGCAAATATAGCCAAATATGACCATTAAATAATAAATGCAGCAACAGTTACCCCAGACACCAGAAAATAAAAACGCAATTTGTGCAACATTTCAGCAGAAAACGAACGCAATTTGTGCAACATTTCAACAGAAAACAAACAGAATTTGGGCCACATTTCAGCAGAAATCAAACGCATGTGGGGCCACATTTCAGCAGAAATCAAACGCAATTAGGGCCACATTTCAGCAGAAATCAAACGCAATTTGGACACATTTTCAGCAGAAATCAAACGCAATTAGGGCACATTTTCAGCAGAAATCAAACGCAATTTGGGCACATTTTCAGCAGAAATCAAACGCAATTAGGGCGCATTTTCAGCAGAAATCAAATGCAATTAGGGCACAGTTCAGCAGAAATCAAACGCAATTAGGGCACAGTTCAGCAGAAATCAAACGCAATTAGGGCACAGTTCAGCAGAAATCAAACGCAATTAGGGCACATTTTCAGCAGAAATCAAATGCAATTAGGGCACAGTTCAGCAGAAATCAAACGCAATTAGGGCACAGTTCAGCAGAAATCAAACGCAATTAGGGCACAGTTCAGCAGAAATCAAACGCAATTAGGGCACATTTTCAGCAGAAATCAAACACAATTAGGGAACAGTTCAGCAGAAATCGAACACAATTAGGGCACATTTTCAGCAGATATCAAACGCAATTAGGGCCACATTTTCAGCAGAAATCAAACACAATTAGGGAACAGTTCAGCAGAAATCAAACACAATTAGGGCACATTTTCAGCAGAAATCAAACACAATTAGGGCACAGTTCAGCAGAAATCGAACGCAATTAGGGCACAGTTCAGCAGAAATCAAACACAATTAGGGCACAGTTCAGCAGAAATCGAACGCAATTAGGGCACAGTTCAGCAGAAATCAAACACAATTAGGGCACAGTTCAGCAGAAATCGAACGCAATTAGGGCACAGTTCAGCAGATATCAAACACAATTAGGGCACATTCTCAGCAGAAATCAAACACAATTAGGGAACAGTTCAGCAGAAATCAAACACAATTAGGACACATTTTCAGAGCTGCAAAAAGAAAAGGATTTACTCACCTGGCACTGGCAGAAGTCTTCTCTCCCCGTCTCCTCTCCTGGCCGGCTCCTCAGGCGCGCAGTTCCCACGGAGCTCCCTCCCTCCTCCAATCTCCCGCGCTGATTGAATCAGGGCTACGGGAAGATGGCCACCTGAAGCCCTGTACTGGAGGCATATAAATAGTCTCCAGAGCAGGGCTTCGGCGGCGGCCATCTTCCCGTAGCCCTGCCCTGCTCTGCTCTGCCAGCCCCGCGGGGCTGCTGGGAAACAGTGACGTCACGCCGCCGTCACTGAGCCGCCGAGGCCCCTACGATCTTGAGGCCCCAAGCGACCGCTTGGTTCGCTTTATGCCTCGCGGCGCCCCTGGTAGGATTCGATTGTAAACTCCTCAGAGGACAGTCAGTGACGTGACTATGTACTCTATAAAGTGCTGTAGAAGACGGTGCTGCTATATAAATACGTAATAATAATATGGTAGGACATTAGACTATGACTATGGTAGGATTAGATTGTAAACTCCTCAGAGGACAGTCAGCTCTTTGCCTGATGAAAGGAGGACTTGGTCTCCTGAAACGTGTTGCAATATATTTTAATGAACCTCAATCAACACTATACGGCAGCCACTGTTTCTTCTTTCCTACATGCATTGCTGTATTACAATTAGACCACCACTCCAACTGCCCGTGAACTGCCTGTGCAAGACTTATGGAGCAGCTTTGAGCTTTGCTTTTAGATCCCTCACTCCTGGAGCTGATGCTTTGAAATCCACCACAATCTGTGCAACCACATATAGCGGACTCGCACACAGACAGGGTGTACAACCTCAGAGCCGCTCGCTGCCTGCCAACAACCATCTGAGTGAAGGAGGAATCCAGCTGCCTTTTTTGCCTGATCCCTGGCTAGAGGGATAAAAGCCTACACGCTGGCTACTCCTGTACAGGTTCGCCAGCAACTTCTAGAGGTGAGATTATTCTGAATTCACCCAATCTACTGCTGAATTGTTCCCCTGAGTGCACTCTGTCTCTTCTTGTCTCAAACACAGATACTTTTGCCACCGAGGTGGATACCAAGAGCAGCACATTTATCCTTCCCCTCTTCCACCCTGCCACACTGATCGCTCCTTCTGTTTGCCAGAAGTAAACTGCCTGCTTCTTTTCCAGAGGACAGTCAGTGACAGGACTATGTACTCTGTAAAGTGCTGCAGAAGATGTCAGTGCTATATTAATGCATAATAATAATATGGTAGGACATTAGACTAGGACTATGGTAGGATTAGTTGTGAGCTCCTCTGAGGACAGTCAGTGACATGACTATGTAAAGTTCTGCAGGAGGTGTCAGAGCTAAATAAATACATAATATGGCAGGACATTAGACTATGACTATGGTAGGATTAGATTGTAAGCGCTTCTGAGGCAAAGTGGGTGTGGCCATAACAAGATGTGGGTGGAGCCACCACTATATAGCCACATGTGGGTACCAACCCCCCAGTATAGGTGACAAGATGTCCCATAAATATGTAGGGTGCCCCCAGTATAGGTAGTGAGGTGCAGCCAGTATAGGTGGTAAAGTGTCCCCAGTATAGATGGTAAGTGTCCCCAGTATAGGTAGAAAGGTGCCCCCCAGTATAGGTAGTAGGGTGTCCCCAGGCAGTAGTTGGGTGGGTAGGTAGATAGGTAGGTAGATATCAGTGTGTGGGTTTTAGGTAGGTGGGTAGTAGTGTATTGGTTTAGGTGGGTAGGTAGCAGTGTGTGGGTAGGTAGGAAGCAGTGTGTGGGTTTTTTAGGTAGGTAGGTAGATGTGTGGGTTTAGGTAGCAGTGTGTGGGTAGTTATGTAGAAGCTTGTGGGGTTTTAGGTAGGCAGGTAGGTAGCAGTGTGTGGGTTTAGGTAGGTAGGTGGTAGCAGTGTGTGGGTAGGCAGAAGCTTCTGGGGTTTTAGGTAGGCAGGTAGGTAGCAGTGTGTGGGTTTAGGTAGATAGGTAACAGTGTGTGGGTAAGTAGGTAGAAGCTTGTGGGGTTTTAGGTAGGCAGGTAGGTAGCAGTGGGTGGGTTTAGGTAGGTAGGTAGCAGTGTGTGGGTAGGTAGGTTGGAAGCAGTTTGTGGGGTTTAAAGTAGGCAGATAGCAGTGTGTGGGTTTGGGTGGGTGGTAAGGTAGATAGGTAAAGTTTAGGTAGCAGTGAGTGGGTGGTTAGGAAGGTTGGTAAGGTTTAGGTAGCTAGGCGGCAGGTGGTGGTTAGGTAGGTAGAGTGGTTAGGTAGGTAGATGGGTAGTAATATGTGGGTTTACGTAAGTGGTTATGTAGGTAGTGATTCTCTCTCTCCCTCCCCCCCCCCTCCTCCCTTTTCCTCCCATCAGACCTGCAGATTAGCATGGCGAGCAGAGACCTCAGATCAGCGTGGGACCCGGCTGACAGAGCGACACACAGTATGCAGCCGCGCGAGTTAGTTCATATGCAGGAGGACGAATGACATCACTTCCGCGTATGAAGTAGTCGGGTCCTATGCTGTCTGTAGGTCTGCCTGTCCTGATCTGCAGGTCTGATAGGAGGGAGGGGAACACGGTGGGCAGCTCAGCCCGAGCCCCCTGCAGTAGTTGAGGCCACAGACGAGCTGAGGACGAGTGCAGCGGCAGGGGCGGCAACTCAGGGCTCCGGGTGTCACCCCATACCATGAAGACACCCGGGGCGGGCCGCTCCTGCCGCTTGACGTTAGGAATGCCACTGGTCCCCACACAGCATCTCTGCCTGCAGGCCGCTTGACTGCCTTCTCCGCCACCACCAACAGGGTCCAGGACTCCAGGCTAGCAGCGGCCGCTATAATAATTTTTCTGGTGCGTGTACATGCCTGCCTAATTTTTCTGGCTGCACTGCAGCTGCAACAACAAAACAAAAGGCATGTACATGTGTCAATTCCCCTTCATGATCGTTACCTTGCCGCCGTGAAGGGGCTTGCATATCACAATGAAGCAATGACCACCCTCTATATGTGTTTCTGGGGGAGGGGGGGGCACACCCAAGATAATAAGGTCGTTGCTTCATTGTGGACAGACCAAATTCGATCAGCTGGACGGTCACTGTTGTTCTGTCATTGAGCTACCTCAGCCCAGCGACCATATGGGCTTGAAAACCGCCATGGCCTGCACTCTGGCCATGGTGCGCCCCAGTCCAGCATGGCCGTCACTACACAAACAGCTGTGTGCGGTGCGTTACACAGTGAGTTTGGTCTGTCAGTGTGAAGCAGTACTCTAATTACACTCCCTGATTGAGGTATACACATGCAAGATGTTTTAAAGCACTTTAGGCCTCCAATTTAGCATGCAATGTGATTTCTGCCCTTAAAACGCTGCTTTGCGTCAAATCCAGATTTTTCCCTGGGACTTTTGGAGTGTATCCCACTCCTCCATGCAAAAACTCAGATGTTAGACCCCTTGAAACATCTTTTCCATCACTTTTGTGGCCAGCATAAATGTTTCTAGTTTTCAAAGTTCGCATTCCCATTAAAGTCTATTGTGGTTTGCGGAAGTTCGCGTTTGAGGTTCGTGAACCAAAAATCGGAGATTCAAGCCATCTCTAATGGAAAAGGGGTATCAAAACCAAGAATTGAACGTAATTTCAATCAGTAGCTAAGTTCCTCTTTAAGAATGTTTAACCCTTGCATTCGTCTTTATGCATTGACTTTTCAGTGCATTCTATCCTTCAGTTAAGGACCAAATTCTAAATTTAAGGATTTCATCTGAAACGAAAAGGATTTTTTCTTAAAGCTAAGGGTTAGTCAATACTACTATATTTATCACAAAGGCAATGACAATAAAAATGACTCATATTTCATAATAATGATAGGGGATCAACCTGACACAAAGGCCTGAACCTCTAGAATCCGGTCTTCATTCACCATAAAGCGTTCTGTGACTACCTCTAAAGGGTTGTAGCTAATTCATGATAGGTGTTTCACGGTAAAAATTTCCAAACACAACCTATTTTACCATGCCTATTTTCCCTGCATAATGGCCTCTGCCCCACTTCTATTCCACCTTCAAATGCTGGGAGGTAACATTAACCTAAGGATCTTATTGTTAAAAATGATGATAGCAAGGAGCCATCTAAAAATAAAGTGGATGGGTTGATAATTCAGAATTTATTGTCTTTGCAGGTTTCAATGCTTCACGGGCATTACACAAGCTATTAGATTCCTTTACAAATAAATGGCTTAACACTTTCATTGTTTCTGAATTCACAGCTGTCTTCACCTCAATCTAATGCTGCTTCCTACCATACATCTGAGCTGAACCCCAGCCCACATGCTCATTTGTTAAGTGGTGTAACATGACAGGGTCAGCCACCTGTATTATAGCTGGCACTGTCTGGCACTGCTGACATCCAGTGGTAAGATGGCAGCAGGCTGCACTCATGGGAGCAATTACACAAAAATACAAGTGCTTTATACTTTTAGTAATAGCTCACACATTCCTGCCAACCTCCACAAATCAGCTGTCAGTTACAACTTACATCTAAGCTGAAACATGCACCTGTCTGGAAACTTTAATGGCATGTTTCCATAAGATGGATCTTACTAGTATTTCCAATACCAGGGACTGAGAGGCAGAGATGGGCAAAGAATGACTTCTTATCAGTAGAGATGAGCTGGACATTCCCCTAATAACCACATCTCCATTAAACTGGGAAGTAAAAAACCTTTACTCAAAGTCAGCGCTGCGTAATATGTTGGAGCTTTATAAGTACAATAAATAAATAAATAAAGTAATTTGCTACTGGTTAATTAACCAGCTAACAGGTAATGGAACAGCAGTTAATGCCTCAAATGGCTTCAATTGCTTAATTTATTTTTCGTCCTATGTCAGTGGAGATGTGCATGTTAGGAGAATGTGCACTTCAATATTACTCGTTTGTAAGACATCTGTTTGACACATTTGTCTCCTGTTTAAAACATGAATTTGTACTGAGGGGTGGAGGCCCCAAAAAATAAATAACGCAATGAAACAAAAATAAGGGGGAAGGGAGATGTCTTTACCACTCTAGATGTACGAATCCAAACTACAGGGTAGATATGAAAACATTAAATGATTTATTCATCCGATGGTGCCAGAACAAGTTCTGGCGCCATGCTTGTGACCATATTTTAAAGGCACTTGAAGAAGCAGGCTGAGATCCGTGAAATGCATTGTCTTTTTAATCATGCTGTGTAACGATTGGTGTCAGCAACACTGATTTTCTGATTATTGGTAATCTGCAGTATCACCAATAATACAGATGCTATACCTGATTATGTGGTGATCTGCAGAATCACCAATAATACTAGTATAGCTAGACACAGGACACCCAATGTGGTATAGTGTTTGGTGTAACAGTAATCAGAGAAGTTCTCTCCCGAGAAGCGGGAGATACAGACACTACTGCAGCCAAGGATTCCCTGAGGAGCAGGGAATCAGACTGCACTGCAGCTAGTGGACCCCTGGGGGAGCAGGGACCACTGACTGTGCTGCAAGATGATCTCCTAAGGAGATGGAAATACAGACTGTACTGCAGCCAAGAATTCCCTGAGGAGCAGGGACTTCAGATTGTGCTGCAGCCAGTGGACACCTGAGGAGCAGGGACCACTGACTGGGCTGCAAGCGTGATAACTAGTGGAATGAGTGATTATGATTGAACTGCAGCCGAGGATTCCCTGAGGAGCAGGGAATCAGATAGTACTGCAGCCAGTGGACACCTGAGGAGCAGAGACCACTGACTGGGCTGCAAGAGTGATACCAAGGATTCCCTGAGGAGCAGGGAATCAGACTGTACTGCAGCCAAAGATTCCATGAGGGCAGGGAATCAGACTGTACTGCAGCCAGTGGACCCCTGAAGGGTAGGGACCACTGACTGTGCTGCAAGATGATCTCCTGAGGAGCAGGTGACCATAAGCTTGTGCTTGCAGCTAATGTACACCTGAGAGCAAGTGTCACAGACAGCACAGTAAGGCTGATCACCTAAAGGTTAGGTGACAGCCAGAAAGGTCAGACAAGCCAGGTCAGCAACATATGGACAGATAAAGTACAGAGATGGAAGACTGATTCGGTATCCGGGTACAGGCAATGACGGCAACAGTGTACATCCACACCCATACGCCTGGATGTATGGGACGGAGGGGGCGCATGGAATGCCGCCGCGGGTATTTGAATGGTGTCAATCTGAACGCCATAACTTTGAGGCACTACAGATCTCAGGATGCCAGTTCCTGATGAGGCCGAAACCATTCGGCGAAACATATTGAGCAAGTAGGCATCCTAATACTCACTGATTAACAGAGACTTCCAGTACCTTCCGGCATACCACAGCCTGTATACCTGCACACAAGGACATTGGAGTATGGGGTAATGTGTTGGACCATGTGTACCTCCTTGCATGCCTGCATGAACTTTTGCATACTGCTTACATCTAACCTCTGAAGCTTGCCATTGTCCGTGTTCCGCGATTGGGATCATGAATGGACCCAGTGGCGTAGCTAAGGAGCTCTGGGCCCCAGTGCAAATTTTACATTGGGGCCCCCCAAGAACGCTATACGTAACAATGGATATAGCGCTCCAAAACCTGCCAAAGACAACTACAGTGTCAGAGGTGTGAGAAGGGGGACTGGGAACAGTTTATTAATGATTACTACTATTCACAGCATCTATAGAAGTGATTATTACAAGCACAGGACCAATAAAGAACTAATATTGCAGTTGAGGTAGAGCCCGACGGGGCCCCTCTGGGCCAAGGGCCCCGATGCGGTCGCAACCTCTGCAACCCCTATTGCTACGCCACTGAATGGACCTATGCATGCTTCTATGTTTGTGAAAGCAACCACTGCTTGAATCCTTTCTAAGTGACAGATGGTCTATACATTCAACCTGCATGGCTGCCATTCGCTATCCGCCTATATGCTTCATCCTCATGCTTGTATTATAATAACATCTGAAGTTTGCAAATATCTTTGCCTCAATTGCAGGACTTAACATCTATTTATGCTCAAGCACTACTTAAATCGCTGCAAATAACTGCTGGGAGTACTCTATCTATGGCTCTAGAAATCTAATAAGCTGTTGAATGGGACTATCAGTGGAGCCGGCATTTTTCCTTGTTGGCGTTTTTCCTTGTTGTCATTTGAAGCAGGACAATCTTTTCACAATCGGTGGAGACACACGGTCCCAGATCATAACCACCCCCCTTTGTCTTGTGGCTGTTTCTATCTTTCATGATAGCATCATATACAGCAATTTGTGATTAACCACCTTAGCGGTATGGACGAGCTCAGCTCGTCCATCACCGCCGGTGGCTGCCGCTCAGGCCCTGCTAGGCCGATTTGCTCGCTGTAAAAAGCAGCACACGCAGCCGGCACTTTGCCAGCCGCGTGTGCTGCCTGATCGCCGCCGCAGCGCGGCGATCCGCCGCGTGCAGCGGCGAAAGAGGGTCCCCCAGCCGCCCGAGCCCTGCGCAGCCAGAACAAACAGTTCCAGCCAGCGCTGAGGGCTGGATTGGAGGCGGCTGACGTCAGGACGTCCATGACGTCACTCCGCTCGTCGCCATGGCGACGAGCAAAACGAAACAAGGAAGGCCGCTCATTGCGGCCTTCCTTGTTACTGCGGATCGCCGGAGGCGATCAGAAATATGGGTTAGGAGCGCCCTCTAGTGGGCTTTCATGCAGCCAACTTTAAGTTGGCTGCATGAAATCGTTTTTTTTTATTAAAAAAAAAACCCTCCCGCAGCTGCCCTGGCGATCTTAATAGAACGCCAGGGTGGTTAAGGGGCCAGGAGGCAAATCATTGTACTGGATAAGGGGGACTGCAGCCCCCCAGTACTTTCTCTTTAGCCAGTGGGATATAGTGACCTAACATGTCATTGTATGAGATCATTAATGCCTTTTTCAACTAATTTTTAACATTTGTGTGTTTGTGTATTTGTAACAGTTAGAAAAATCTTTAATATATCAATATCTTCACATGCACCCAAGAGTCAATCCTTTATCTGTACTAGTTCATATTCAATTGTTGACATGGTGCATGTGAAGCATTATTTTGTAATTTTTACTAATATACACACTCTGGAAAGGGTGTGATTGGTTTTGTGTTTATAACTATTGGTCTTGGTCAGACACCAGCCCACCGCATTTAGCTATTCTTTAATGGCTTAGATGTGAAGTCCTTGGTTTCAACACCTGGGAACTAGTCTATAGAATGGTACACAAGAAACACAATACAATAGTGTAATAAGGCTATCAACAGAATCTGACTAAGTGTGAATTCCCAGCTCCGGCTGGTTCTAACACACTGTAAGATCTGACTGGGGTCTGAGTGCTCACATGTAAGCTTTCGTAACAGCAGACAACTTGCAACTGACAGGCAAGTCCTATATATACCCAGAGCGCTCCACAGCGCCGCCCCAGTCACTCAGGCAATCCGGGGCATAGCTGGAGTCAGCTGACCGGCTTGATCAGCTGACTCCCCTTCTACTAGCATAAAGGTCCTGTCGCCTGGCGCGCGTGCGCATGTAGCTCTCAATCTGTGTGCACTAGAAGGACCAGGCGAACCAGCAAGCATTTTGCTGCGCGGCAGAAGCCGTCGGCTGGAACGCGTAGATAGCCGCCATGCCACTTGCCCATGCGGCGGCATCTCCGCTATTCATTACATGCTGAATAAATAAATCATTTAATCTTTTTAGATCTACCCTGTGGTTTGGGTTCTTACATCTGGAGAGGAAAAGACGTCCCTCGCCACTTATTTTTTGTTTCATTGCATTACCTATTTTTTGGGGCACCTCCAGCCCCCAGTACTACACATTACATCTCCAAACCTTCTGGGTGTGGTGTTATCTACAACCAAGAAGGACCAACCAGGAGTGCGACCATCCAGTGCCAGTAAGACCTTAAATACCGAGTGGGGGCAGTTATTTCCCAGAAGGCAATATACAGTGGTTGCAGGGACTGCAACTTACCTTTGTGAGTATAAATACACTTGTACTACAAACTAACATCTAATACCCCACAATACTATAAATTAGAAGGACATTATATTTAAAAAGATTGTGATAACTAGATTCATAAATATATTTTAGTAATAGGGAGGTGGTAGTAGACAATACGGATGGTCAAGTTTGCAAATGGAAAGTGGTCCAATCGAATCAGCTGCAATTGCATTTGATTGGTCCAATTTCAATCTGTTGTAGGAGGAAAGGTCAAGGTCAGAGCTATAGCACTAGTTTGCATGGGGTAATCTGATTCAGACAGCTTATGACTACAGGTAGTCCCCTACTTATGAATGCCCGACTTACGAACGACATGGATTCTGTGTTTCCATTGGAACAAGCCAAAAAAACATTTTTCAAATTGGACTTTTAAAAAATTCAAAGAAAAAATGGCTTTTAAACTTGTATAAGCAGGTGCAGAAGGCAGAGGTGACACAGAGGGGGACACTGGAGGCACAGGGGGGCACAGAGGAGGTACAGGGGACAGAGATAGCACAATGTTCCTACTTAAGAAAAGATTCAGGTTAAGAACGAACCTACAGTCCCTATCTCGTTCGTTAACTGGGGACTATCTGTACTTACCTGACTTGATTACCTTTATTAATCAGCTATTCTAATGAGGGCTGTGGAGTCGGAGTCGTGGAGTCGGGGCAATTTTGGGTGCATGGAGTCGGAGTTGGAGTCAGGAAAAAATGCACCGACTCCGACTCCTAATGAATTTAAACTGTAATTAAAATAGAAAATATGATAAAATGTTCTATTTCTCAGATAATAGTCATCATAAATAATTTATATATACAGTAATAGCTCTGCTTAGTCCACAAAAATGAAATAAACCAATCAAAATTAGTTACTTGTGCTGCTTCAATAAAGCAGTCCCCGTATTTTTAAAGTCAGATATACACATCTGATTGTGACTGTATATATGATGTGTACACAGGAATCTCTTATATATGTTACGGCCAGAACCTAAAGTTTGGCCACTTCTAGTTCTGGCCGGCCACTTCGGGTTATGGCCATCCAATGTGCGAACTGGCCGCTGCGCTGCGGCCAATGTAAGAAATGGAATAATTCCTGTAACGTTAATGTATCTTCTGGCCACAGCGCAGTGGGCAAATGTATCACATCTTAGTTAATATAATGAAATTAAGCCGGCGGCAATGTAACAGATGAAGCCGCCGGCTTTTGCTCTGCCTCTCTCTCCTCCCCCCGCCTCTCTCTCCTTCTCTTATGGGCAGCCGAGGGGGGACACGCGTGTCCCACAGAGTCGTTCGTCGCGGCAGGAGAGCAGAGTGGGGAGGCTGCAGACATTGCTTCTGCCAGCACCCGCTCTGCAAGAACGGCAAGATTCCCTGCCGCGACGAACAACTCTGGGGGGACAGGCGTGTCCCCCCCGGCTAGCCATAAGAGAATGAGAGAGAGGCAGAGAAAAAGCCGACGGCTCCATCTATTACATTGCCGCCGGCTTAATTTCATGAAATTAACTAAAATATGATACATTTGCCCGCTGCGCTGCGGCCAGAAGATACATTAACGTTACAGGAATGATTCCATTTCTCACATTGGCCGCAGCGCAGCGGCCAGTTTGCACATTGGCCGGCCAGAACCCGAAGTGGCCGGCCAGAACTAGAAGTGACCAAACTTCGGGTTCTGGCCGTAACATATATACTAAATAACGTCTATGCTTTATGTATAAAGCCTGATGTGTAGCCGTGTCACTAATAGAGATGGTCAATGAGATGGAAATAATTCTGCGTTGATTCTGATTCATGCAAATGTACGCACTCTCTTTGCTCATGAAATCAAATAATTTGATATGCTGTTAAAATTTGGTTTGGTGACTACGAATTAAATGGTACCTGAGAAGGATCAAAAGAAAAGTTTTATACATACCTGGGGCTTCTTCCAGCCCCCTTCAGGCTAATCAGTCCGTCGCTGTCCACCTCCACCACCTGGAACTTTTGCTATGAGTCCTGGTAATTCAGCCAGTCAGCGCACTCTGGCTGAATGCCACTTCCACAGCCAGGAGCATTCTGCACCTGCGCAATAGTACTGCGCAGGTGTAGTATGCTTCCAGCGGCAGAGTGTGTGCATGCGCACTACGCCAGACTGGCTAAAGTACCTGGACTCATAGTAGAAGATCCAGGTGGCGGAGGAGGACAGCAAGGGACTGATAAGCATGAAGGGGGCTGGAGGAAGCCCCAGGTATGTATAAAACTTTAATTTCATCTGTCTCAGGTTTACTTTGTTACACAGTAGTACTATACTCTACATATGCACTCCCCATAGAGCTACATGGAATCCGCTGAGAATGTTGTGCACATTGAACACAGAGGTGTTGTCTTCTATCACCCATAAACCTGGTTCAGATTGTGCATGAAGAATGTGTAATAGAGGAAGTATCTCTTTATTCCCTTGCAGAGTACCTGCACATCACTCTTAAGGCTCATACACACGGGGTACGGCCGTCACCGCAACCACGTGGCACGCGCGTGTTGCGGCGACAGTTCGCCCGTGTGTATGACGCGCGCGCCCCGAACCGTCGCCCGTCGGAGCTGTCGCCAGGCGATTGATATGTTCAATCGCCGGCTACAGCTGTCGCCGCAACCTCGCCGGAACTGTCGCTAGTCCCGCATGTGTATGCGGGCTAGGGACAGCAACCCACACACAGCACACGGAGCTTCCAGCAGGGGGGAGGAACCTCGGCGACAGCTTCCTCCGCATCGCTAATCCCTCTGCTGCCGTGTGGATGCAGCGGGACTTGGCGACGAGCTGTCGCCGAGCTGTCGCGCACACGCTCCCGTGTGCTAGCGATAGCTACAATTGTCCCCCCATGTGTACTTAGCTTAACATGTACCCACAGTTACATTGCCTAGGGCCTGATAGATGTTCTTTGTTCCGGTCTGTACCTTTTACAAGTACTCTTACCAAGGATTAGTTTTAGTCTATGGCTAAAGGGAATAAATATGGCAGTCTCCATATCCTTCTCACTTCAGTTGTCTTTTAAAATTCTTAAGCGTTGGCACGAATTTCATGTTACATACTTTCAATCAACAAGATTGTAATATGCAAATTAGAGGAGTCGGAGTCGAGGAGTCGGTGGAATCCTAAAGTGGGGAGCCGGAGTCGGAGTCGGTGGATTTTTGTACCGACTCCCCAACCCTGATTCTAATGGCGGCTGGAAGTGATCGTTCAATTCTAGCGGCAGGCTTGGATCAGTTAATTCTAGTGGCAGGCAGTGATCCATCAATTCTAAAGGCAGTGATCCGTCAATTCTAGCGGCAGGCCCCAAAGTATTATGGAGCTAGAGGTGCCAGCAAGCTCTCCCCTCGTGCTCCGACCCCTCCAGTCCCCAAAATCGGCCCTGAGTGGGCCCGGGGGGAGGGGCGGCCTAACCTAACCTGGGGGGTGTTGCCTGTCACTCACTACCTAACCTGGGGGTCCCTGTCACTCACTACCTAACTGGGGGTCCCTGTCACTCACAACCTAACCTGGGAGTCCCTGTCACTCACAACCTAACCTGGGAGTCCCTGACACTCACTACCTCACTGGGGGTCCCTGTCACTCACAACCTAACCTGGGGGTTGCCTGCCACTCACTACCTAACCTTGGGGTCCCTGTCACTCACTACCTAACTGGGGGTCCCTGTCACTCACAACCTAACCTGGGGGTCCCTGTCACTCACTACCTCACTGGGGGTCCCTGTCACTCACAACCTAACCCTGGGGGTGCCTGTCACTCACTACCTAACCTGGGGGTCCCTGTCACTCACTATCTAACCTGGGGGTCCCTATCACTCACAACCTAACCTGGGGGGCCCCTGTCACTCACAACCTAACCTGGTGGTCCCTGCCCCTCACTAGCTAACCTGGGGGTCCCTGTCACTCACTACCTAACCTGGGGGTCCCTGTCACTCACTACCTAAACTGGGGGCTCCTGTCACTACATACACTGGGGGGTCCCTGTCACTACCTAAACTGGGGGGTCCCTGTCACTACCTGAACTGGGGGGCACCTTAAACTACTTACACTGGGGGGCTACTGTCACTGCCTGAACTGGGGGCTCCTGTCACTACCTGAACTGGAGGGCTCCTGTCACTACCTAAACTGGGGGACTCCTGGTGCTACCTTAGCTAGGGGGCACTTGTCACTACCTAAACTATCCAGGCCAGCCCAGCATCACCACCAGTCTGACCAGCCCAGAATCACTGTCAAAAAGGCCACAGCATCACCACCAGTCAGGCCAGCATTTACTTTAACCAGCCATGCACAGCCCAGCATCACCGCCAGCCAGCCCGGCCACAGCATCACCGCCAGCCAACCCGGCCACAGCATCACCGCCAGCCAGGCCACAGCATCACTGCCAGGCCTTTCAGCCCACACATCATCCCCAATCCAGGCAAAAACAGTATTGCCAGGCACAGCAGCCAGTAGAGGAGAATTCAGAAGCCAGGTGAGAGGTGTCTACCATATTAAGGGGGCATTCTGCCTATTTATGTGAAATGCTGTCTATTTATGTGCCTCATGACTGCTGAATTTGTCTTGTTGGGGGCCTCATGATTGCTGAATTTGTCTTGTTGGGGGCCTCATAATTTGCTGGGGGCCTCATGATTGCTGAATTTGTCTTGTTGGGGGCCTCACGATTGCTGAATTTGTCATGTTGGGGGCCTCATGATTGCTGAATTTGTCTTGATAGGGGCCTCATGATTGCTGAATTTGTCTTGTTGAGGGCCTCACGATTGCTGAATTTGTCTTGTTGGGGGCCTCACGATTGCTGAATTTGTCTTGTTGGGGGCCTCATGATTGCTGAATTTGTCTTGATAGGGGACTCATGATTGCTGAATTTGTCTTGTTGGGGGTCACATGATTGCTAACTGCGAGACTATGGGAAAAGCTGAATCATCATCATATGAGACAATAGCATTAAACCTACTTTTTTTTAGCTTTTTAAAACTGAAAATAAAACTGGGAGGTTCTAAAAAAATGAATACATTTTTCAGGAGTAGGATGGATGAAATTGTTTATCTTCACAGTTTATTTTCCATAATGTTCATGTATGAGTTAAAACATTTGTACAGTATTTAGTTTAAATTGCTGTTGCCACAAAGGGGCCCAGTGATTTCTAGTTACGCCCCTGACTATTACTTAAACTGGGGACACCTATAGACCTGGCTACTTATACTTTACTTAGAGGGGTGTGGGAATGTTGGGGTGGAGGGTCCTGGAGGAAAGTTTGGGTGGGAGGTCCAAGGTCCGTGGGGTTGGAAGGTCGTGGGGGGGCCATAAATATTTTTTGCTATGGGGCCCAGTCATTTCTAGCTACGCCCCTGGATAGATAGATAGTGTAAGCAAGTTCTCCAACACTAGAAGCGGAGACTCCAAAGTGCACCGCCTTCAAATTGTTCCTGCCCCAGTATAGGCAGCAAATGTGCACCCAGTATTAGGTATCCCTCTCCTCAGTATAGGTAGCCAGATGAGCCCCCATTATTAGGCAGTCCCTTACCCCAGGATAGCCAGCATTGGGTAGCCCCTTTCCTCAGAAATTGATAGCCAGATGGGCCCTCAGTATTAGGTAGCCCCCCCCCGGTATACATAGCAGGACG
This sequence comes from Hyperolius riggenbachi, assembly GCF_040937935.1. NCBI lineage: Eukaryota > Metazoa > Chordata > Amphibia > Anura > Hyperoliidae > Hyperolius > Hyperolius riggenbachi. The sequence continues at coordinate 127,162,265 of NC_090650.1, forward strand.
TCCCCCTCCCCAATATAGATAGCCATATGTGCCCAAGCTTTAGGTATTCCCCTTCCCCAGCCAGGCATGCTCCAATATTAGCTAGTTTCCATAACAGCGTCTCATCCCTATGACTCCCTTGATTGGCGCACATACTGAGAGACGCCACTAGAGGGCATCATAGAGATTAGATGCTGCCAATGCAACCGGGGCTGGTGCTTCCATAGAGGCAAAGGGGGCAATTACCCTAGGACTCAGAGCCTGTGTGGGCCCCTCAAGGTGCCACTCCTCCCCTCCAGCTATGGTGACCCATAATAGTGTGTTTACTTTGTATAAAAAAAGGAGGTGAATAATGGGAACCCCAACAATGCTTTTTAGGGGACACATGATGGACACCTAATGATATTGTGTATAGAAGGGATTGGATTGGACCTGGCAGCTGGCTCAGGGGCCCTGGGGGGGGGGGGGGGATTTGGTTTAAAGGGGGGCATCAGGGGGTTCTCAAAATTACTTTTGACCCAGAGCCCTGTTGTAGCTAGAACCGGCACCTGAGTGCAAGAGGATGAAGAGTGATTCTGGCAGTGCCGAAAGGTGAATGCTTCAGCACACTTCACTCACTCTGAAAATACTTTGCCCAGCCCTGAGGGTAAGACTAGACAAACACAATACAGATGTGGTAGACAGTAAGTATTTACATTATAATGATCATTTAGCATCTTGCCACAGTGTTCCATAAGATAGTAGATCAGATCTCAACAGAGTTCCAATGAAAGAGCCCTCTACCTGTCACAGCTACAAACTTTGTACTGCCCCTTGATGTGTAAAGCTATGGAGAATCACTTTCAGGAACTGAGATGCCATTTGGTAGATCTTGTTCTGCCTGGAAACTGGAAAAGATGAAAGCATGTAGTGTTCCTAATGAACACAGAGCTTATATGGGAAGATGATCTGTTGTGTTCCAAATCCAGCAATAAGTGAGCAAGCATCTGCAAAAACCTAGCAATGCCCTTAAAGGGAAATTTCAATTTCACTGTACAATTGCTATCACAGCAAGATTAAGAAGACCATAAAAGCGAACACTTCCATTCCTGCGCAGGAGATTTGGGCGCAGCCAGCGCCACCATAGGCCATTATAGGAATTACGGCTATAGTGGCACACGGGGAGTAACTTCAGCGCCATCAGAAGACGGAGCTAAAGTTACTTAGAAAACACTATAATTCGGCCTCCCGCAATTGATGGAAGCCAAATTATTTCATTCCCCTATATTCTTCGCACGGCAGGCAGCGAATCCCATAGCCGTGCATGGCACGGCTTCTGGAATTTGTCTGCGTTCCCGCAGACCCGGAATTGCCACCGCGCATCTCCCAGCCACGCGCAGTGGCTAGTGGAAACGGGCCCTAAATGTTTGCCACTTATACAGTATTTATTGATTAGGTACTGTACAGATGAACCAACAGGACAACTAATGACTTCTTATTAATGTATCTGATTGCACTGAGATTACTGGCATTGGACTGCTGTGGCATTCTTACCATTACATGGTATTGTCCAACAGAAATAGCCTATGAGATGACTAGATGATTTACTGACATCTATTGACTCCACCTAGGGAAATGTAGCAAAGAGCTTTAGAAGCGGATGATTGACAACTGGCTTAAAGTGTACCAGAGACGATAGAAAATAAAAGTTTTATACATACCTGGGGCTACCTCTAGTCCCATGCACACAGATCGCTCCCACACCACGGTCCTCAGCCTTCTGTATCGCTGGTACCGGGTCCCATAACTTTGGCCAGTTGCGGCCAGTCTGCGTAAGAGAAGTGCACTCTCTACGTATCTCTCTGGCAGCTGCCCCTTAGGCCTGTATGTCTATCACTGTCCTCCTGGCCCTCCTCCTCACTCAGCTGTTCGTAGGGTCGGACTAGGACACTAAGGGCCCACCAGGAAAGCAGATTTGGCAGCAGATTTCCCCACAAAATGCAATCAGATTGGCAGCAGATTTAACCACAAAATGCAATCAGATTGGCAGCAGATTCCCCAAAAAAGATAGGTCCTGGCGGGTAGGTCTATAGGTGTCCCCAGTTTAGGTAGCCAGGTCTATAGGTGTCCCCAGTTTAGGTAGGCAGGTATATAGGTGTCCCCAGTATAGATACCCCCAGGTCTATAGGTGTCCCTAGTATAGATAGCCCTAGGTCTATAGGTGTCTCCAGTTTAGGTAGGCAGATCCCCAGTTAGTGGGTTCCCTCAGGCTGGAAGGGGGGGCAGTGGGCACAGAGCGGCCAGGAGGGGGGGGAAGCCTCCCCCCCTCCCTCACCTGGAGCCCCCTTCGTTGCTCCCCCCTCCAAAATTGCAGCCAGCAGCGGCAGCAGCGGGAATCACTTACCGGGAGAATCAGAGAGCACTGCGTGCCGCTGCTGGTCTGGTCTTCTGCACTGCACTGTCCAATCACGCTCTCACAGGAAGTACTGTGAGAGCGTGATTGGACAGTGTCAGTGCAGAAGACCAGACCAGCGGCACGCAGAGCTATCGCTCTCGGTTAGCCATTCCCGCTGGCTGGCTGCAATTATGGAAGGGGGGCCCTAGGTGAGGGGGGGAAGCTTCCCCCCTCCCCACCACTCTGTGCCCACTTTCCCCCTTCCTGTGCTGTGCTTCCCTCCTTTTCAGCACTGGGGCCCCCAGGAGGCAGGGCCCCCCAAGGGAAATAAATAGTACTTCGGCAGCTCAGTCCGAGCCTGGCTGTTCGGCATGCTAGATCAGCCAAGTTACCCAAGTTGCGCAATACTGCACATGCCCGGTGGAACACGTTCTTAATCATAGCCTGGGAGCACTCTGCGCATGCACGCTATGTCAAGCCTTGGGAGCACAATCAAGGATGCGCCACCGTCCATACGCAGTACTGCACAACTTGGGGAACTTGGTTGATCTAGCGGGCCAAACAGCTAAGCGAGGAGAAGGACCAGGAGGACAGCAAGGGACATACAAGCTTAGCTTATGGATGCTGGAAGAAGCCCCAGGTAAGTAAAAAAGCAGTGTTTTATTTCAGCTCGGGTTTCCTTTAAGCCATTAAATACATTTCAGAGTAACTAGATTTTTGTTTTAAATAGTCTTTTCTTTAGACATCACTTAGCCAGTTTCTGCTTTACTGTTAACCAATATTTGCCTCATCATCTATGTTCTGGTGGTCTTATATGTATTGACTTGCTACAAAAGAGCTGAGGGGTGTACTATTCCTAATTATAGAAGTTATTCAGCTGCTGCTGAGGTTGTTAATTAAACAGCGCTAAGTAAGGAAAATTAGGAAAATGCCTGGCACAGACAAGAAATCTCTAATTGAAACTAATGTGGAAATCATTGGAAGTCATCCCTAGACAATTGCAGTGTTGCCTATGCAGGTTTGGAATGAAAGCTGCCCCCAGTGACCATGGTTTCCATGGACACCTACATAGATACAATATAGAACCGGCAAGGTTGCGTTAAGTCTGAGGACAGTAGGAAACATGACAGTTTTGTAAATTCCTTTTGGCCGTTCATTGTTCAGAAAACACAACCTAAAAATATCAACTCTATAGCCTGGCTGCCCTCAATGAGAAGATACGCAACAGGAACTGACAGCTTGTTCTGCGGCAGCTTCATCACAAAGGTCAGAGTGCGCCAAAATATTTGCATTAGAAATTGCCAGGAAATTGTAGATTAGCAGTTCCATCTTCCTCCTCATTGGAACAGCGCACAGCGTGCACGCTGACAATCGCTATATGTTCCTTCGGAGAAACAGCAGACAATAACCAAATTGCTTTTCAGGTAATGAGAGTTAAATACTGCTTTGCTGAAATCTTCCTTCCTGCCTTATCTCCTTCCCTCTCTTATCTTTCTCTTCTTCCGCACTCCCAAGACTATACACCAGTTACAACATCACAAGATAATCTGTGCTGTGGGGTTGGGTTCTGCAGGGAGGTTGTCAACAACATAATGCCAGAGTAATAGCATCAAACATCACTACCCTGCCTGAAATCTGTTTGATCATGTACAAGGCTTTCACTGAGGCCATCAGAATTGGCATTAGATAAAAGGGTGAAGCGTAGTACGATTATTATTATTATTTTTTTCTTATTTAATGTATTTTCCAGGCGTTACATCTAAATAGTAACGCTAATAAGTGACTTGCATTTTTTTCCCTCTGCCTTTAGCAAGGAGTCTATTTCATATAATGGAAGATTGCAGGAAAGGCTACACATGCCTTCTCGGTCTGACTCCATCCGTCTCTGCCAGCTGGCTGCACTGAGAAGGGCTGAATTAATATCATTTACTTTGTCTGCTCCTGGGCTCCATGACTCAGCAGGGCCGATATCTCTCTTGGCAAGACCAAGATCAGACACTGCATCTCTTCAGCGCCGAGCTCTACCGGCAGACCTGATGTCCGATATTACTGATGGAGGAAACTAAGCAATCATTCTTCAGAATAATGCTTAATATCTTTACAAAGCCATGAACAGTACATTTAAAGCAAACCTGAGATGAAAAAAAAAACTTATTTGAAAAAAACAAACTTATGAGATAATGAACTGTATGTGTATGTATTAATATTAATTCATATATGAATTAATAGAACATCAGTAGCAAAAAAAAGAGTCTCATATTTTTATGTTCAGTTATATAGCTTATTTTTATAACATTGTATTATTCTGTCACATTCACCGTTTTAAAAACACACTCTGTATTTCAAGCTATAAAACAGAGCTTAGCTAACAACCCTTTGAACTTTCCTGCAGTAAAACCTTATCCAAGCTGTCTCTCACTGTTTCTTAGCTGTTTAAAGTGAACCTCCAGACTAAAAATCGACTCAGCAGCACTGAAAAGGCTTGGTGTTTCTTTAACAGTTTCACAGCATCAGAACTTTGTTTCTCTTATACAAGCCTCATTTTTAGCTGCACAGAAGAAAACTGCCCGGGCAGTTTTCCCCTTATGCTGTGCAAAGCATGATGGGATTTCTGATATTGTTGTTCTTGTTCTGCTGTTTTGGTGCAATTTTTTTTTATTTTTACATTTTGAATTTGACATTTGAAGCCTAGCCTGTGCAACTGGGAGGGGTTATCAGGACACATGATAGTTGGAACTGTATCTCATGCTCCCTGTCACCTCCTTTCAACCAAAAAAGATGGCTGCCCCTCTGACAAAGATGGCAGCCCCCATGAATCACAAACATTTGCCTGTTCTTTTAAAACAGGGTGGGTAAAAGATTATATTGCCTATCTATTCTAATTAACATAACTAATATAACTTAATAACAGTATGTTTGTTTAGGCTGAAGTTCCCCTTTAAGTTCTTCCTTCATGAGAGGGGCTTGATGATACACATGGGAGAAGGGGCTGCACATAGAATGAGGGGCGCTGCTGTACATGAAAGGGGAGGCACAACATACTTGGCCTAGAGGTATAAAAGGTTTTACAGACCAATTAACTACAATGGGGCTTTTTTTTAATTAAATTATACAACACTTGAACTGCATTCATGTTTTCAGATTGGTCATGTTTTACAAGGAGTATGACCTGTATTGATAAACATATGGAACATCGCTATAGTAATTACTCCTACCTTTAGTAACAGAGTCCTAGTCTAAAATGAGAACACTCTACAGTGGCTTGCAAAAGTATTCGGACCCCTTGAAGTTTTCCACATTTTGTCACATTACTGCCACAAACATGATTCAATTTTATTGGAATTCCACATGAAAGACCAATACAAAGTGGTGTACACGTGAGAAGTGGAACGAAAATCATACATGATTCCAAACATTTTTTACAAATCAATAACTGCAAAGTGGTGTGTGCATAATTATTCATCCCCCTGAGTCAATACTTTGAAGGACCATCTTTTGCTGCAATTACAGCTGCCAGTCTTTTAGTGTATGTCTCTTCCAGCTTTGCACATCTAGAGACTGAAATCCTTGCCCATTCTTCTCTGCAAAACATCTCCAGCTCAGTCAGATTAGATGGACAGCGTTTGTGAACAGCAGTTTTCAGATCTTGCCACAGATTCTCGATTGGATTTAGATCTGGACTTTGACTGGGCCATTCTAACACATGGATATGTTTTGTTTTAAACCGTTTCATTGTTGCCCTGGCTTTATGTTTAGAGTTGTTGTCCTGCTGGAAGGTGAACCTCTGCCCCAGTCTCAAGTCTTTTGCAGACTCCAAGAGGTTTTCTTCCAAGATTGCCCTATATTTGGCTCCATCCATCTTCCTATCAACTTTGACCAGCTTCCCTGTCCCTGCTAAAGAGATGCACCCCCCCGAGCATGATGCTGCCACCACCATATTTGACAGTTGGGATGGTGTGTTCTGAGTGATGTGCAGTGTTAGTTTTCTGCCACACATATCGTTTTGCATTTTGGCCAAAAAGTTCCAATTTGGTCTCATCTGACCAGAGCACCTTCTTCCACATGTTTGCTGTGTCCCCCACATGGCTTGTGGCAAACTGCAAACGGGACTTCTTATGCTTTTCTGTTAACAATGGCTTTCTTCTTGTCACTCTTCCATAAGAGCCAACTTTGTGCAGTGCACAACTAATAATTTTCCTATGGTGAGATTCCCCCACCTGAGCTGTAGATCTCTGCAGCTCATCCAGAGTCACCATGGGCCTCTTGACTGCATTTCTGATTAGCGCTCTCCTTGTTCGGCCTGTGAGTTTAGGTGGACGGCCTTGTCTTGGTAGGTTTACAGTTGTGCCATACTGAATAATCGCTTGAACAGTGCTCCGTCCGTGGGATGTCCAAGTCTTTGGAAATCTTTTTGTAGCCTAAGCCTGCTTTAAATTTCTCAATAACTTGATCCCTGACCTGTCTGGTGTGTTCTTTGGACTTCATGGTGTTGTTGCTCACAATATTCTCTTAGACAACCTCTGAGGCAGTCACAGAGCAGCTGTTTTTGTACTGACATTAGATTACACATAGGTGCACTCTATTTAGTCATTAGCACTCATCAGGCAATGTCTATGGGCAACTGACTGCACTCAGACCAAAGGGGGCCGAATAATTACGCACACTCTACTTTGCAGTTATTGATTTGTAAAAAATGTTTGGAATCATGTATGATTTTTGTTCCACTTCTCACGTGTACATCACTTTGTATTGGTCTTTCACGTGAAATTCCAATAAAATGGATTCATGTTTGTGGCAGTAATGTGACAAAATGTGGAAAACTTCAAGGGGGCCGAATACTTTTGCAAGCCACTTTATATAGTATTTCTGTAAGGGGTCACATCCGGAAGAAAATAGAAGCAATGTAAGTAATATCCAGAAACACAGATGTAACATATAAGCTAAGGATTCTGGTTAGATGTCAAACAGTCATGAAATGCTATTCGATGAGCTAGGATGATGTATATCGCCATCATTTTAATGAGCTAAATCCTCAGATAATAACGTAGGGGACTAGGCATAACAAGCTGCATAGTAAGAATTAAAGTATACAGCTGGGATATTAGACCAACTCCATATAAGTGGCTACGACAAATGTTGGGCCACTTGTCACAGGAGCTGCTAGACACGGGTGCATTGTAGCGTACAGGCATGTACACAGACTAGATTTTCACACCCTGAGACGATAGCCGTTCTTGTTTGAAAACTATACATAGTACAGCTGACCCCAACATCATTCAGTGATCCTCCATGACAAATTACTAAGTGATAAAAAATAAGTGCTAAAATGATAAAATTCTTATGACTCGCTATCATGTATCATGCACGGTAGTGGTTAGCATTCTTGCCTTACAACGCTGAGTTCCTGGTTCCAATCCCAGCCAGGGCACTATCTGCGCATAGTTTCTATGTTCTCTCTGTGTCTACGTAGGTTTACTCCGGCTACTCCAGTGTCCTCCCAAAAACATACAGATAAGTTGTTCCCCCTAAAAATGGCCCTAGACTTCGATACATACACTATACAATACATACATAGACATATGGTCTATGTCTATATACAGTACATATGGTAGGGATTGGATTGTGAGCTCCTCTGTGGGACAGTTAGTGACAAGACAATATACTCTGTACAGTGCTGTTAAAGATGTCGGCACCATAAAAATACTAAATAAATAAAAATAATATTACTGCATGCCTTTTTAACAATTCTGGGCAATATAAGTATGGGAACCAGTTCATGATAATTACATGACTACAGTATACAAAGTTTGTAAGATGAGCTGCTGTGAATTATGAATTTCTAGGTCATAGTGTACGAATACCCTGCTATGAATCAGAGTACATCATTTGGCAAATGTGTTTGTTATGCATAAACCATTAAGAGATTGAATACTTTACAAGAACAATGAATGACTTGCAAGAAACCATTTTTGTAGCATATCCTCACTGGAAAAATCATTAGAATGCTCCAAATACGTTTCACAACAAATCTCCAAGCTTTTGTTTGGTTAGCTGTAAAGTTGGCTGATAACTGGATTTCAAGTACACAGTGCCCACTTCATTCGACACCATGGCGTTACACGGGCTAAATATTACATATATCAATCAGATCATCATGGCCTCTACCATTGTGGTGTTTATGTTCTGAGTTTGGTGATCTCATTAAGGGACCTATTACACATCTGTGAGAGATCCTGGACTCATATACTGATGTATATTAATCCCAGAATTACATGTTTAACAAAGCCCATATCACTTTTTTTTCAAACTGTACCAACTCCCATCACCTAACTAGCCTATTTGTGCACACCCTTCCCGTCTGCCATCCTCCCCAGCCACTGAATATATTTGATGAGAAGAATAATGGTCTTGCCTTCTGTGGGTAGAGGTCTGTGGACCCCTCTGGTGATTACTATTGAAAAGTAACTTTTATTTTTCACAATATTTAATTAATTTTCCTTGGGAGCAGTGAAGGAGCATGATTGTGATTCATAGAGAGAAAAGCAGGCACTCAGCGAGCAACAATTGGACTCGATGCCTAACGGGACTGGATTATAACTGGCATGCTCTGTACCTCAGTAAAAAGACCAATACACATAACATGAATGTATACCTCAGCTATATGTCATGATATATGACATAAGTTCCCTGTAGGACAATCAACACATTAGGGGAAACTACATTTAAAACATGTAATTACTAAAGTGATTCAAAAGAGTCCCTAAACACTGTATGAAACAACTTTCATTAGAATCCAGTCTGACAATCGTTTTGCTTTTTCTGTGGCCACTGGGGCAGAAGAAGTGGAATGCAAAGCGATGGTCGGCCGTGCATGCCCTCTCTGCACTACGTGCTTGTTGATGGGAAGTGTGTTTTAAGTATCTTCATGACTATTTGTACAACGAATTCTAATTAAAAAACATGTGGTTGCCGTACCAGCCTCTTCATTCACATAGCTCATAACTGTCCCTTTTTCAGAGGGACAGTCCCTCTTTGGGAACCCAATCCCTCTGTCCCCCTTTCTTGCTCATTTGTCCCTCTTTCAGGACTGATGGGCAGATCTATGGAAATATATGGATTTTTCTATTGACAAATGTTTTAGTCAACTCTTTATTCCTATTATTTAAATTGATATTTTTCTTGTTTTCAAATGTTATTATAAAATAAAACTAATGATGATAGAAAGGACCAGTGTGGTTTGAATGATAAAACTACATCTTTTGCTGGTTAATTCTTTGTGGTATGCCAGACTAGAAGTGTGGTGAGGGCGTGGTTAGAGGCGTGGCAAGCCCCTGCCACGCCTCTAACCACGCCCTCACCACACTTCTAGTCTGGCATACCACAAAGAATTAACCAGCAAAAGATGTAGTTTTATCATTCAAACCACACTGGTCCTTTCTATCATCATTAGTTTTATTTTATAATAACATTTGAAAACAAGAAAAATATCAATTTAAATAATAGGAATAAAGAGTTGACTAAAACATTTGTCAGTAGAAAAATCCATATATTTCCATAGATCTGCCCATCAGTCCTGAAAGAGGGACAAATGAGCAAGAAAGGGGGACAGAGGGATTGGGTTCCCAAAGAGGGACTGTCCCTCTGAAAAAGGGACAGTTATGAGCTATGTGAATGAAGAGGCTGGTACGGCAACCACATGTTTTTTAATTAGAATTCGTTGTACAAATAGTCATGAAGATACTTAAAACACACTTCCCATCAACGAGCACGTAGTGCAGAGAGGGCATGCACGGCCGACCATCGCTTTGCATTCCACTTCTTCTGCCCCAGTGGCCACAGAAAAAGCAAAACGATTGTCAGACTGGATTCTAATGAAAGTTGTTTCATACAGTGTTTAGGGACTCTTTTGAATCACTTTAGTAATTACATGTTTTAAATGTAGTTTCCCCTAATGTGTTGATTGTCCTACAGGGAACTTATGTCATATATCATTCATAACAGCATTGTTCACGTTGCAGGACTTTTTTCTGCTCAATATCAGAGTAGGAGTCTTAGTCTGGTTTTACCTTTAGGCATAACTCTGAAGAAGAAGCTTCACTGTTGTTTAGTTTCACAATATCAGAAAATGATTTTTTTTTTCATTAAGCAGCCTAGCTAAGGACGTATGGACCCTAGTGCGAGTTTTACATTGGGCCCCCTCAATCTCTCTATACATAACAATTGTTATAACCGACCAAAACTAGCCAAATACACCCACAGTGTCGAGATTGCTTTATGTAGGGGAGAGGAACAGTTTGTCAAGGATTAGCACAATTCAGGGCATGTATAGAGGAGATCATTACCAGTGTAAAAACCAATGAAGTGTTAGAGCTGTTACGGCCAGAACCCGAAGTGTGGCCACTTCACGTTCTGGCCAGCCACTTCGGGTTCTGGCCGGCCAATGTGCGAAGTGGCCGCAGCGCCAATGTTAGAAATGGAATGGTTACACTTAAGTTACAATGTATTTTATGGCCATCTCGCTGCGGCCAAATGTATTAGAAGTTGGTTAATTTAATGAAATATAGCCGGCGGCAATGTAATAGATGAAGCCGCCGGCTTTCGCACTGCCTCCTCTACTCCTCCCCCCGCCTCTCTCCTCTCCCTGCCTCCAATACAATATACGGAGCAGCCGGGGACATGCGTGTCCCGGAGAGTCGTTCGTCGCGGCAGGGGAAGCAGAGCGGGGAGGCTGCAGACATTGCTTCTGCCAGCACCCGCTCTGCAGGAACGACAGGATTCCGAACGACTCTCTGGGACACGCGTGTCCCCGCCGGCTGCTCCGTATTGTATAGGAGGCAGGGAGAGGAGAGAGGCGGGGGAAGGAGGAGAGGAGGCAGTGCGAAAGCCGGCGGCTTCATCTATTACATTCCCGCTGGCTATATTTCATTAAATTAACCAACTTCTAATACATTTGGCCGCAGCGAGACGGCCGTAAAATACATTGTAACTAGAGTGGGGCCGAACCTCCGATTTTCGGTTCGCGAACTTCCGCGGAAGGTTCGGTTCGCGTAAAAGTTCGCGAACCGCAATAGACTTCAATGGGGATGCGAACTTTGAAAAAAAAAATTATGCTGGCCACAAAAGTGATGGAAAAGATGTTTCAAGGGGTCTAACACCTGGACCCCCAGGTGGAGGAGTGGGATACATGCCAACAGTCCCCGGGAAAAATCTGGATTTGACGCAAAGCAGCGTTTTAAGGGCAGAAATCACATTGAATGCTAAATGACAGGCCTAAAGTGCTTTAAAACATCTTGCATGTGTATACATCAATCAGGTAGTGTAATTAAGGTACTGCTTCACACTGACACACCAAACTCACCGTGTAACGCACCGCAAACAGCTGTTTGTGTAGTGATGGCCGTGCTGGACTGGTGCGCACCATGGCGAGAGTGCAGGTTTTGGTGGCTTTACAGCCCATATGGTCGCCTGGCTGATGTAGATGAATTTCCAGTCAGAGCAATATCCTGCCTCTATCTGGCCAGCAGACGCTAGTCAGCCAATCAGGTGCACTGTCATACACCCTTTGCCTGCTGTACCATACCTAGCAGGAATTACATAGATTAGCATTAAGGTGGGAGGCTTCGGTTGGACGCAATCGTGAATTGCGTCATTTACAGGGACGCCTCGTGTAGGCACATCTCCCACACGGTCCCCTCCCTAACCACTCACCTGTCAACCGCATCCTAGAAGCTGCAAAAAATAAAATTTAAAATCACAAACACTGGTCCACATGACAGCCCAGGGGCCCCAGGTCTCTCTCACTCACTGGGGCCCCCAAACCACCATGCGACACCTAGAGGGAAGTGCGGGCAAGCCCTGGACCTCTCACCTCCAGGGAACTCACCCCACCACCTCTAAACTGAATGCCAACTGCAACAAACACAATTGCTAACTTCCAGTCAGAGCAATATCCTGCCTCTATCTGGCCAGCAGACGCTAGTCAGCCAATCAGGTGCACTGTCATACACCCTTTGCCTGCTGTACCATACCTAGCAGGAATTACATAGATTAGCATTCAGGTGGGAGGCTTCGGTTGGACGCAATCGTGAATTGCGTCGTTTACAGGGACGCCTCGTGTAGGCACATCTCCCACATGGTCCCCTCCCTAACCACTCACCTGTCAACCGCATCCTAGAAGCTGCAAAAAATAAAATTTAAAATCACAAACACTGGTCCACATGACAGCCCAGGGGCCCCAGGTCTCTCTCACTCACTGGGGCCCCCAAACCACCATGCGACACCTAGAGGGAAGTGCGGGCAAGCCCTGGACCTCTCACCTCCAGGGAACTCACCCCACCACCTCTAAACTGAATGCCAACTGCAACAAACACAATTGCTAACTTCCAGTCAGAGCAATATCCTGCCTCTATCTGGCCAGCAGACGCTTGTCAGCCAATCAGGTGCACTGTCATACACCCTTTGCCTGCTGTACCATACCTAGCAGGAATTGCATAGATTAGCATTCAGGTGGGAGGCTTCGGTTGGACGCAATCGTGAATTGCGTCGTTTAACAGGGACGCCCCGTGTAGGCACATCTCCCACACGGTCCCCTCCCTAACCACTCACCTGTCAACCGCATCGTAGAAGCTGCAAAAAATAAAATTTAAAATCACAAACACTGGTCCACATGACAGCCCAGGGGCCCCAGGTCTCTCTCACTCACTGGGGCCCCCAAACCACCATGTGACACCTAGAGGGAAGTGCGGGCAAGCCCTGGACCTCTCACCTCCAGGGAACTCACCCCACCACCTCTAAACTGAATGCCAACTGCAACAAACACAATTGCTAACTTCCAGTCAGAGCAATATCCTGCCTCTATCTGGCCAGCAGACGCTTGTCAGCCAATCAGGTGCACTGTCATACACCCTTTGCCTGCTGTACCATACCTAGCAGGAATTGCATAGATTAGCATTCAGGTGGGAGGCTTCGGTTGGACGCAATCGTGAATTGCGTCGTTTAACAGGGACGCCCCGTGTAGGCACATCTCCCACACGGTCCCCTCCCTAACCACTCACCTGTCAACCGCATCGTAGAAGCTGCAAAAAATAAAATTTAAAATCACAAACACTGGTCCACATGACAGCCCAGGGGCCCCAGGTCTCTCTCACTCACTGGGGCCCCCAAACCACCATGCGACACCTAGAGGGAAGTGCGGGCAAGCCCTGGACCTCTCACCTCCAGGGAACTCACCCCAGCACCTCTAAACTGAATGCCAACTGCAACAAACATGAGGCGTCCCTGTAAACGACGCAATTCACGATTGCGTCCAACCGAAGCCTCCCACCTGAATGCTAATCTATGTAATTCCTGCTAGGTATGGTACAGCAGGCAAAGGGTGTATGACAGTGCACCTGATTGGCTGACTAGCGTCTGCTGGCCAGATAGAGGCAGGATATTTCTCTGACTGGAAGTTAGCAATTGTGTTTGTTGCAGTTGGCTGATGGTGCCTTCACTGCGGCTCACCAGGTTGGTCACCTCCTCAAACGGCCGCATGAGCCTGCATGCATTTCTCATCAGTGTCCAGTTGTCGGGCCAGAACATCCCCATCTTCCCAGACTGTTTCATTCTACTGTAGTTGTAGAGGTACTGGGTGACGACTTTCTTCTGTTCTAGAAGGCGGGAGAACATGAGCAGGGTCGAATTCCAGCGAGTCGGGCTATCGCAAATCAGGCGTCTCACCGGCAAGTTGTTTTTCCGCTGAATTTCCGCAAAGCGTGCCATGGCTGTGTAAGACCGCCTCAAATGCCCACAGAACTTCCTGGCCTGCTTCAGGACATCCGCTAAGCCAGGGTACTTTGACACAAATCTTTGAACAACTAGATTCATGACATGTGCCATGCAGGGTATGTGTGTCAGCTTCCCTATATGCAAAGCGGCAAGCAGATTGCTGCCGTTGTCGCACACCACGTTGCCTATCTCCAGGTGGTGCGGGGTCAGCCACTCATCCACCTGTTTCTTAAGAGCAGCCAGGAGAGCTGCTGCAGTGTGACTCTCCGCTTTGAGGCAAGACATGTCAAAGATGGCGTGACACCGTCGTACCTGGCATGCAGCATAGGCCCTGCGGAGCTGGGCCTGTGTAGCTGGAGAGGAGAACTGCCACTCAGCCAAGGAGGAGGAGGACAGTGAAGAGCATGTAGCAGGAGGAGAGGAGGTGGCAGGAGGCCTGCCTGCAAGCCGTGGAGGTGTAACAATTTGGTCCGCTGCGCCCTGCTTGCCATCGTTCACCAGGTTGACCCAATGGGCTGTGTACGTAATGTAGCGGCCCTGCCCGTGCTTGGCAGACCAGGCATCCGTGGTCAGGTGTACCCTTGACCCAACGCTCTTCGCAAGAGATGACACCACTTGCCTCTCAACTTCACCGTGCAGTTGGGGTATGGTCTTTCTAGAAAAATAAGTGCGGCCTGGCATCTTCCACTGCGGTGTCCCGATGGCCACAAATTTACGGAAGGCCTCAGAGTCCACCAGCCGGTATGGTAACAGCTGGCGAGCTAACAGTTCCGCCACACCAGCTGTCAGACGCCGGGCAAGGGGGTGACTGGCCGAAATTGGCTTCTTCCGCTCAAACATTTCCTTCACGGACACCTGACTGCTGCTGTGGGCAGAGGAGCAGGAAGCGCTCAAGGGCAGAGGCGGAGTGGAGGAGGGTGCCTGTGAAGGTGCAAGGGAGAAAGCGGCAGAAGCAGATGATGCACCTGAAGGAGGAAGAGGAGAAGGAGGGTGACTTTTCTTTTGTGTGCTGCTGCTGCTTTTGCTCAGGTGGCCATCCCATTGCTGTTTGTGCCTTTTCTCCAGGTGCCTTCGTAAGGCACTTGTCCCTACGTGAGTGTTGGCCTTTCCACGGCTCAATTTTTGTTGGCAGAGCGAACAGATGGCTTTGCTCCGATCTGAGGCACACACATTAAAAAATTTCCACACCGCTGAGCCACCCTGGGATGTGGGCACTATGGGGGCCTCAGCAGCTGATGCTGAAGGGCAAGTTGGCTGGCTGTACATAGGTGGTGATACATGGTGCCGGACACTGCCACCAGCTGTTTCTGACGAAGAGCTGCCCCAGCTTCTTTCAGCAACTTCTCTCCTCCTACTACTCTCTGACTCCCCCTCTGAACTGTCCCCCTCTTCATCTCCTCTATTGGGAACATACAGAGAATCCGTATCATCGTCATCATCGTAATCATCCTGCCCAGCTTCTCTTGCCTCAGAAAAATCCAAACATGCACCATCAGTAGGTCCTTCATCCTCCTTACACGTTACATCCATAGGGCTTGATTCACAAAGCGGTGCAAAGTGTTTGCACGCCTGTGAAAAGCCCTTTATCACGCCTAAACTCAGTTTAGGAGTGATAAGAAGAAACTCGCGCGATCTCCCGCGCGCAAAGTTTTGCGCGCGTAGCGCACCGCGCTGCGCGCGCAGTGTGCCGTGCTTCGCGCGCAGCGTCCATTGAGCCCTATGGGACTTTGCGCGCGCAGCGCGGTGCGCTACGCGCGCAAAACTTTGCGCGCGGGAGCTTCGCGCGACGAGCAGCACAAATCGGTGATAACTCAGCTTTGCACCGCTTATCACGCCTAAAGTCTTTTAGGCGTGATAACTGAGTTATCACCGCTTTGTGAATCAAGCCCACAGTGTTGCTGCGTAACTCAGACATATGAGCTGGTGAAAATTCATCTGGCTGTAACAACAATGGCTGTGTATCAGTGATTTCACCACTAAATAATTCTTGCGAAGTGTCAAATGCAGCGGAAGTGGTGCTAGTAGTAGCGCTGGTGGCTGAGCAAGATGAGGTGTTCTGTGTCGCTAAATCCTCAACCACGTCCTGACAATCTTGGGAGGTGATGGGACGTGCCTTCTTCCGAGCACTGTACTGTGGGCCAGGTCCACACGAAATTACATTTACACGACCTCGCACAGACCTGCCGGGTGGCCTTCCTCTGGCTCTGGCACTACCTCTTCCTCTACCTGTTTTGTCCATATCGGGTATGCACGGAGTGGTATATCACACTGCGTGCACTCATGTAGGTAGGTGGGTTCACTTAACTGCACAGGTATACGCACTGATGCGGTGGGTTCACTGAACAGAACAGGTATGCAGTGGCGGGTTCACTGAACAGAACAGGTATGCAGTGGCGGGTTCACTGAACAGGTATGCAGTGGCGGGTTCACTGAACACAACAGGTATGAAGTGGCGGGTTCACTGAACAGAACAGGTATGCAGTGGCGGGTTCACTGAACAGAACAGGTATGCAGTGGCGGGTTCACTGAACAGAACAGGTATACAGTGGCAGGTTCACTGAACAGAGCAGGTATGCAGTGGCGGGTTCACTGAACAGAACAGGTATGCAGTGGTGGGTTCACTGAACAGAACAGGTATACAGTGGCAGGTTCACTGAACAGAACAGGTATACAGTGGCGGGTTCACTGAACACAACAGGTATGCAGTAGCGGGTTAACTGAACAGGTATACAGTGGCGGGTTCACTGAACAGAACAGGTATGCAGTGGCGGGTTCACCGAACAGAACAGGTATGCAGTGGCGGGTTCACTGAACAGAACAGGTATGCAGTGGTGGGTTCACTGAACAGAACAGGTATACAGTGGCAGGTTCACTGAACAGAACAGGTATACAGTGGCGGGTTCACTGAACAGAACAGGTATACAGTGGCAGGTTCACAGAACAGGTATGCAGTGGTGGGTTCACTGAACAGGTATGCAGTGGTGGGTTCACTGAACAGGTATGCAGTGGCAGGTTCACTGAACAGGTATACAGTAGCGGGTTCACTGAACAGAACAGGTATGCAGTGGCAGGTTCACTGAACAGGTATGCAGTGGTGAGTTCACTGAACAGGTATGCAGTGGTGGGTTCACTGAACAGGTATGCAGTGGCAGGTTCACTGAACAGGTATACAGTGGCGGGTTCACTGAACAGAACAGGTATGCAGTGGCAGGTTCACTGAACAGGTATGCAGTGGTGGGTTCACTGAAAAGGTATGCAGTGGTGGGTTCACTGAACAGGTATACAGTGGCAGGTTCACTGAACAGGTATACAGTGGCGGGTTCACTGAACACAACAGGTATGCAGTGGCGGGTTCACAGAACAGGTATGCAGTGGTGGGTTCACAGTACAGGTATGCAGTGGTGGGTTCACAGAACAGGCATGCAGCCAGGAACAAGCTAAGCCTAACTAATCTTTCCCTATGAGAGACAGTCTGCAGCAGCTCGCCCTACTCTCACTAACGCAGGCATACGAGTGAGCTTAGTGGCCGCCGCTGCCTGCCTTTTATTAGGGAGGGAGTGAATCCAGGGGCTAGTGTAGCCTAATTGGCTACACTGGGCCTGCTGACTGTGATGTAGAGGGTCAAAGTTGACCCTCATGGTGCATTATGGGGCGAACCGAACTTCCGCAAAACTTCGCCTGCGGGACGCGAACGCGAACCACTGAAGTTCGCATGGAACCGTTCGCAGGCGAACCGTTCGGCCCAACTCTAATTGTAACTTAGTGTAATCATTCCATTTCTTACATTGGCCGCTGCGCTGTGGCCACTTCGCACATTGGCCGGCCAGAACCAGAAGTGGCCTCACTTCGGGTTCTGGCCGTAACAGAGCAGTTAAAGGAGAGGGCCTGGTGGGCCCCTCTGGTCCAGGGACCCCAGTGCGGTCACAATCTCTGCATCCCCATTGCTTTGCCACTGTCCTCATTCACAAAATCAGGACTTTGTGTCATTTGTTTGGATTGTCATTGTCTCTGGCTTTCTCCCATGATTTACCTTCTCCACTTCCTCCCTTTCCCTGTTTTCTCACATTTATTTGATGTACAAGTTGACTGATACAATTAGCTGTAATATGACTTGTATAGTGGTGGATGTGGTTGACAGATATTTACCAGTATGTACTACATACCAGTATTTTTCATTGGTTCAATGGAAATATAGATAAAAATAGGTGTAACCATGTAAATGTTGTGCATTTGACTTTTTCTTCCTTTCTTGGTTATGTTATGTCTGATAGACCTAGTCAGTGTCACTGTTCAGCTCGTGATAACAAAGAACTTTGCTGTTATGACTGGACTGCTTAATCAAGAGTATTTGTGTGCTTAATAGCGCATTGCAATGGCCTGGCACAGCTTATTATACATGACTAGGATCCAGAAAGGCACAAACATGTTCATAATTAATGCATCAAAGTGAAAGTAATGAACAAATACCTTCTGCGCATAAAAGTACCTCTCTAAATAACTAATTAGCAAAACTTGTTTTGAGTGAACGAATCTGAAAACAAAGAGCTTGATGTATTAAGGTCGTAAGCTTGCTCGTGGGGCTGTTGATCTCGGGTGAAGACACAGGGATACCTCTCTCTGCTTCACTAAAACCTTGTGCCAATAATTAAATTAAGTTCAGTAAACTTCTCTTTGGTTTCTAACTGCCTATTTTCATATGTAAATCTCCACTTACAATGAAGGAGGAGTATAAAACTGCATAAAACTGAATAGTGTTCGCTGACAATGTCTTGCAGAAACATTTCCACCTAATTATTGTAATTCTTTCTGCTTTAAAACATGTCACGACTATCAAAAGCAAATAAATATTTATTTTAACTACTTCATGCCATGAGCTGAAAGGTATAAATGCGCGCACATACAAATGTGCAATTTGGCAAAATAGACATTTATATAAACGTCCTATATGCACTAAAGGTGCTCAAATAGGACGTTTTTAAACATCAATTTTACAGGAAGTGGTTCAACTGCTGCTCTCCAAAATCAGTACCTTCTAAGATTTGCTTTAAAGTGAACCTTAAGCAGCATAGGGGGCGATATTTTGGCTGGGAACGCGAAGAATCACTTGCACTCCCATGGCTGTCGGGTCCTGACGGCGAAACCGGAAGTGGTAGCCGCCGGGGACGGGAGCATCGCGGAGACACGGTGAGGGCACCGATCGGCTGCAGGGGGCTGGGGGAAGCCCCAGGCGAGTAAAACTCATTTTTTTACTACACTTAAGTGCTTCTTTAAAGAGACACTGTTGTGAGAGGGATGTGAAAGGCTACTTTTTTTCCCTTTTGAACTATGCCAGTTTCCTGGCTGTCCTGCTGATCCTATGCCTCTAGTACTTTCAGCCATCAACCAAGAACAAATATGAACATCAGTTGATTTAAAGAGACTCTGTAACAACATTTTCAGCCTTATTTCTTCTATCCTATAAGTTCCTATACCTGTTCTAATGTGGTCTGTCTTACTGCAGCTTTTCCTAGTTGCACAGTGGCTGTATTATTTATTTTATATAATCTAATCTTCTTTCCTTAGTCAGCTTTGTCGGGCTCATTCTCTCAGGCAGGAATGTGCTGCTCTGCTTATGATAGGATAGAAGTTGTACACATCCTCTCCAGGCCCTCTGCAGGCTCTGTATGAGTCACAGACTGAGCTACTCTCAGCCTATCACACTCTGATTAGCAGCCATATCTTTTGTTTGTAAACACTGCCTAAAACTGGCAATTACAAGCCAGGATTGTAGCAGGGAGTGGCAGAAACAGCACAGAGGGGCCCAGGAGAACATAATGAATAGAATGGTATGCTTTTATTGTAAGAATTTTAGAGTACAGATTCTCTAAGTCTGGCCATATTAGCCAGACTTAGATCCCTCAAAGCCAGACTCAAAGCATACAGTAGGTGGGTAAAAACAGACTTGCAAAGCCGAAGCACAATACTGCACTGAAAACAGATGTAACATTCCAGTCTGCTAGACCACAGAATACACTATGCTTTAGAAAATATTTTTCAAATTATTTTTATGACTCATTTTTAAAACTAATATGGCACTACTATTCTACTATTCCCCTAACTGTCTGCTAGGAGTAGGGTACCTTCTAACAGAAACACCTTGGAGCTAGAAAGTGTGACCAAGAGAACAAACAAACCACCGTATATAGTAGGGGGGCAGTCCAAAACCCACTTCTTTCTCCACCCAAGGTTGAAAGTAATTGCCTAATTTGGCAATCATAAGATCAAGACTGGATTTATACTTTTTGTGCCCCTAGGCCAAGTATGTTGTGGCTCCGCTTTCATGTGCAGCAGCCCCTCTCCCATTCTATATGCAGCCCCCTCTTCCATGTGTTCCATCCATGTACTGTAGCCCCCGTGTCTTTTATTAATAGCTCCCTTGGGCATCAGTTTCCCTTTCCCATTTATGGCTCCCCGTTTTCAGCCTCCTCTTTCATATTTAGCGATCCTTCTTTCATTTTCAGGTGCCCTCTTGGGCTTCTGCCGCCAAAGGCCTTGGTCTTTGTGGCCTTTTTGGGAAATCCAATCCTGCATATGATTGTGAGTATTATTCGTCTACTGGAGCTGTTTAACCATTTTCTAAAATACTTCACCAGAATAGGTTTCCGGGGTGCCTCTTTTCTTCTGTTTACTATGGAAAATATATAATAAGAACAATTTGAAGCCTTATGCAGGATAATACGTTTCTGATGCCTCTACCATTTCCATAGCAACCCCTTCTATTTGTCACTTACTAAACATGTACGCCACACATAAAAAAGACTTTAAGAACACACACATTCATATTTTATAATAGACTCTTTAATTATGCATATATTTAATAATTATTTTTCCCTACAGGGGTCACTAATGAGTAAATTTAACCAACATCTACTGTACATCACATTTGTCAAAAACAAATTGCTACTATAGCTACTTAACCAACTAACTAAACATGACCGAAAATTAAATTTAGCTTAATAACACAGCCAGGATTGTCTGTAGCCAGCCATACTAAATCTAAACCTCACTTTATAGTGACACTTACCCTAAGAGTAAAACAGTCACCAAATGATGCTTTTCTTCCCAGTCAGCCTTTCATCCACAGCAGCCACATCTTTCATGTCCAGGCACCCCACTGGGCAGAAGCTACCCTAGGCTACAGCCTGTGCTCTCTCCAGAAACCCAGCCCTGCAGATTGCTGGAACCTGAATGGAAATGCCTTTCTGGTGCGCCATCTGTTTAGTAAGTCACTTCTGAATTGTTGTACATTGTGCAATATGATTTGATAAAGACCCACGCGCCTATACCCAATAAGACCTACATAAAGCGGACCTGAACTCAGAATTTCCTCTCTGCTCTAAACTATAAGCAACAGCATAATAACATTTAAAGAAAAACATTGTTACAGCTGATACAAATCCTGCAATGAATCTGCAGTATGTCTACTTCCTGCTTTCATGGAAGCAGACATAGGGTTAACAGTGTGTTAACCCTATGTGTTTACAAAGTATCTGCTTTGTCGAGGCAGACAGCTGACGCAACTGAGAGATCAAATTACAGTTGTGATTAGTCACAGATGAGGGGGAATTAGTCAGGCTGAACTCTCTGGGTGTATACAGGGTGTATTTCTCTCTGATTTCCTTCTGTCCTGTGCAAAAGTTCAGGTCCACTTTATTGGTTCACAACTACAGGTGGCTGCCTGTGTTTAGTGGGAATTTAAAGTTATATTAACCACTTAACAACCCTCCATTGTGGGGTTAAAAACGTTTGCACACTGCTGTGTGCACAAGCACATGCTCCCCATGGACGTGTGCATGTGCATTTCAGCAGAATGGGAATTATTAGACATCCTATTTGCACTAATTAGTGCACAAATAGGACATTTATTAATGCCCATTTTGCCTTCAGTGGTTAAACTGGAAAAAAAAAAAAATCACTGCAATGTGTTTACTTACATTACATATACAGTGATGTGAAAAACTATTTGCCCCCTTCCTGATTTCTTATTATTTTGCATGTTTGTCACACTTAAATGTTTCTGCTCATCAAAAACCGTTAACTATTAGTCAAAGATAACATAATTGAACACAAAATGCAGTTTTAAATGATGTTTTTTATTCTTTAGTGAGAAAAAAAACTCAAAACCTACATGGTCCTGTGTGAAAAAGAAATTGCCCCCTGAACCTAATAACTGGTTGGGCCACCCTTAGCAGCAATAACTGCAATCAAGCATTTGCGATAACTTGCAACGAGTCTTTTACAGCGCTCTGGAGGAATTTTGGCCCACTCATCTTTGCAGAATTGTTGTAATTCAGCTTTATTTGAGGGTTTTCTAGCATGAACTGCCTTTTTAAGGTCATGCCACAACATCTCAATAGGATTCAGGTCAGGAGTTTGACTAGGCCTCTCCAAAGTCTTCATTTTGTTTTTCTTCAGCCATTCAGAGGTGAATTTGCTGGTGTGTTTTGGGTCATTGTCCTGCTGCAGCACCCAAGATTGCTTCAGCTTGAGTTGACGAACAGATGGCTGAACATTCTCCTTCAGGATTTTTTGGCAGACAGTAGAATTCATGGTTCCATCTATCACAGCATGCCTTCCAGGTCCTGAAGCAGCAAACCAACCCCAGACCATCACACTACCACCACCATATTTTACTGTTGGTATGATGTTCTTCTACTTCTACGACAGATGTAACGGGACACGCACCTTCCAAAAAGTTCAACTTTTGTCTCATCGGTCCACAAGGTATTTTCCCAAAAGTCTTGGCAATCATTGAAATGTTTTTTTAGCAAAATTGAGACGAGCCTTAATGTTCTTTCTGCTTAAAAGTGGTTTGCGCCTTGGATATCTTCCATGCAGGCCATTTTTGCCCAGTCTCTTTATTATGGTGGAGTCGTGAACACTGACCTTAATTAAGGCAAGTGAGGCCTGCAGTTCTTTAGATGTAGTCCTGGGGTCTTTTGTGGCCTCTCGGATGAGTTTTCTCTGCGCTCTTGGGGTAATTTTGGTCGGCCGTCCACTCCTGGGAAGGTTCATCACTGTTCCATGTGTTTGCCATTTGTGGATAATGGCTCTCACTGTGGTTTGCTGGAGTCCCAAAGCTTTAGAAATGGCTTTATAACTTTTACCAGACTGATAGATTTCAATTACAGTACTTTTGTTCTCATTTGTTCCTGAATTTCTTTGGATCTTGGCATGATGTCTAGCTTTTGAGGTGCTTTTGGTCTACTTCTCTGTGTCAGATAGCTCCTATTTAAGTGATTTCTTGATTGAAACAGGTGTGGCCAGGGCCGGTTTAAGCAGCTATGGGGCCCCAGGGCAAAATAAACCTGCCCCCCCCCCAACATATACCCCGGAACAAAAATCGGCATTAGGGGAACTTTTTTGCAGCTGGTATAGTCAGGGTGTGAAGTCCCAATCGGTTGGAGCTCCAAATTCTGGCTATCCCAGCCTGCATGGGGGAGAAGGGGTTAAAAAGTTTCAGGAGGGGGGACCCCACATAATTTTTTTTTTTTTAAATTCCCACACTCTAAACATAAAAAAAAAATTGGGAAAATAGGAAAAAATGCCAGGGATCTTCATACAGCCATATTGCGGCTGTATAGCGATCCCTGGCCAAAGCGCTGCGGCTGCGTATAGACCCCCTGGAAAGCCCATCAGGAAATTTATTGCGCTTTCGTTTGATGCATGTAAAATTACACTACCGTTAGGTTTGCTACTAAAAGTGACATTTACCGCATTTAAAAGTATACTTTTTTCCTTCTAAACTTTAAAATCGATTTTCTCAAAAACTATAAGGTCTTTTTGAAAAATTGTTTTTCCTCTTATTCCTAATGATCTCCTTAACATATCCTGCAAATTTAGGGTTTCTATCATTTAAGGTGGATTTGCTGTCGGCAGGTTTTTAAATGTGTATTTTTTTTTTCCTTTGAAACTTTAAAATCGATTTTCTCAAAAACTATAAGGCCGATTTGAAAATTGTTTTTCCTCTTGTAGCCACTGGGGGCCCCTACAAGCTCTGGGGCCCTGGGACAGCTGCCTCCTTTGCCTTAATGGTAGCGCCGGCCCTGGGTGTGGCAGTAATCAGGCCTGGGGGTGACTACAGAAATTGAACTGAGGTGTAATAAACCACCTTTAAGTTATTTTTTAACAAGGGGGGGGGGGGGGCAATCACTTTTTTACACAGGGTCATGTAGATTTGGAGTTTTTTTTCTCACTAAATAATAAAAACCATCATTTAAAACTGCATTTTGTTTTCAATTAGGTTATCTTTGACTAATAGTTAATGTTTTTTGATGAGCAGAAACATTTATGTGTGACAAACATGCAAAAGAATAAGAAATCAGAAAGGGGCAAATAGTTTTTCACACCACTGTATATATTACCTTGTCTTAGGGCCAGTTCTCACTAACTTTATGTCGTTGTTAAACGCTGCCCATTCAGATAAATAGTGTCAGTCAGTCAACTAATCTTCACGTCATCTGCCCCGTGCTTAGGTGATCCTGAAACCAACATGTTGCTTTCAGGATCGTTTTACATGTCTTCCTATGAGGGATGAAAAACAAGCCACTAAATGCTATTCTGCACACTTGCAGTAAAGTATTTGAATGAGATGCTGGGTAACTGGTTTAGTCTTCCATCTGAACCGGCCATTAAAATCCTCTTATTTATAAGGATACATGTAGTAAAAGTTATACACTATACCTAGGTCCCCTGGCTCCTAATCTTGCCATTGCTGGCAAGAGAGGAATAAGCTGCTGTTGTGAGGTGGCTGATAAAATAAGCTGCTAATGAAACCTGATTTGTATAGCTCAGAAATGCTGGTGTTTTTTGTTTCAAACAGTCTGCAAGGAGAAAAAAAGAGTAAGGGAGGAAATGACATCACAATTGGCTTCAGTTAGAGGTACTAAAGAGATGGTATGCCAGGAACAGTTTTCTCTTTTTTTACTTTATAAATGATCAAAAAACACACTGTGGACAGTACAAAACTATGGCTTGTCATTTTGCTTTAATCAATGATTTGTTTTAGGCTCTTTATGCATTTATTATGTTAGGTATTAAAAAAGCTTCAGCATACAGGGTGCACAGCATTGAAAAGTGCTCTTTTTTATTGGATCAGAATCTGTATAGAGACTTGGAGAAGTTATTCTTTTATGAGCAAATGAATAAACAACCAATAACATAATGGTGGCTATACTATAGCACAATATTTATGGAGATCAGCATGTGACATCTATTTATTAATTCATTGCCTTAAACACCAAATTTAAATGGCATCAAATGATAATGTATAGGAAAGATTTAATTGGCGCCAAAAGGTATTAAACGGTTGACCGCTGCTGAGGAAGGACAATGTCCAAAGTCTACAATCACTTATATACAAATACGCGCAGGTCATAAAAGTCAATATGATATAACACACAGTTTCAGAAATCTTCACCTTAGTGGTATTCAAGCTCTTTAAATTCCTGTGCTCACCATCACCAAAAGACAAGGGTGGCTTACCAGCTGCGAAATAAGCCACGTTATAAGGTTGTGTATATCACAGCCATAAAAGCCAGAGGACTGAAAACCATAAGCTGAGGTCCACATGTACTCCAGACTCACGATCAAGACGAATATGGCAACCAGGACCTCAGCGTGGAAAAGACAATCAAACAGCAGCTCTAAGTGTAAACTGTTTATTTTAAAAGGCACAGAACATGGGAACCCTGGTATAAGTTTGCGCCTGTGGGCCAGTCAACAGCAGATAAGGACAATAAAAAGGTGTCGCCTGTCTCCTTCCCAGCTGGTTTCGCAATATTGCGTCATCAGGGGATCCAGAGTGCAGGCTGCTGTCACCAAATGTATGGACTTCTGAGGAAAAAGAATAGTGGGTCCAAAGCCCCTCCCCTTCAAACCATGTTAGAAGATTACCCATATAATGAAAAGGATAGAGCACCAAGACCTGATAGGTCAAACTGGTAAATTGAACTAGTATCATAGTTTCTATGCAAGATGGGCATAGAGTACAATAGCCTCAAAGTGGAGGACTCACCACAATGTCCCCAATAAAATAAAAACAGCAAGCTGTTGCTGGTAATAGTAATTTGTATATAAAACAACATTGTATTCAAAATTAATGATCAAACTGATTATCAAAGTTCATGTATGGAAAATAAATAGTTAAACTGACTTGTACTTAAAACAAGTGTCCACCGTACAAAAGCAGAGCCCCAGTATAAGGCTAGGCCTCCGGGAAAATTGGATGCAAACAGCGTCCTTACACTCCAACACAAAGCGCAATATCCCCCACGTCATCAGACAACTTCAAAATCTGGCCGTGCATGTGACGCCACCACGCTGACGAGGAGTGGGAGGGGCGCAAAAACAGGAAACTAGTGTCAGTGGTGAAAAGCAAGTAAGCAGTACACTGCAATAATCAACGGTGTCAGACGTAATGATGTGGGCATGTCAAGCGGCCCACTAATCTACACCGAAGGTGGAATGCACCGTCCCCAAACCGATGCATTCCAAGGATGAATGTATAGCTGACTACATCTTATTTTAGCGTTAATGAAAAAACATTTTTCAAAGAAAATGCTCTAAACATTGGATCCAATGACTTTTAAAAAAGGTCTCCATATGTGAAATTTAGACAGAAAATGTTTTCACTTTTTGCAATTCTGGCAAGTTGGAAAGCAATTTTAACTAATTAAAATTTTTACTTGCCATAATGAGGTCTTAGGTGAATTTCTTCTACTGCCGATCTAAAATTCTGCAAAACCACATCTACTGTTCTTAATTATGGTAGGCTTAATTTTGTTGATCCTTATTCTCCCAAATCCTATCCCTAATTTCTCTTACAGGGTTAACTGCTATGGCACAGGCTACGAATGCTTCTGTTATGTTACAGAGTCAGATGTAGCAGCAAGGTTTGAAAATAAAAAGTTTCAGAAAGCATGGTGTTCGCTCTACACACCTCAGACTCTAGCCAAACTTCTGTCCAGCTATGCCTGCTTGGGGACTGCTGAAAAAGGGTCTGGCAAGGCCCAGTAGATCATTGGCTGGGGGATTGGGCTTACGTTGCAATCTGGCTCATCCCCATAATGATGGGTTCACTTAGATACCTAGCCCTACCCAGGGCATCAACTAAAAAAAAAAGTCTTCCATAATCTCAAAGGGTTAAAATAAAGACACCCACGTGTTTGATAACCTTTAGTGAAATAAAACACAAATACCATATTTGAAAATATAGTTTATTTCCTACAAAATATATTCACCCTCACTGTAGTTCAACATCTCTCTCTCTCTCTCTCTCTCTTTTAAAAAAAATGCTTCTTCTGTAATGTTGTATTTTCATCCCGTCTGGCAATATTACATTTATTTCCAGTAACATGCAAGTGTACTCTCAGCACCAGAAGAAGCTGGGTTATCCCTGCGAAACAGTCCTCAGGCCATGCACCCCTGGCACCCATGGCTGCACTTCCGCAAGCAGGGTCGTCATTAACAATAAGTACAATTATACTGTTTGCTTTTGCACAAATGTGAGCTACTGCCGTTTTAGATGCACTTGCACTTTACTGGAAATAAATTGAATAGTGCCAGACATTTCATTTTATTTTACGTTTGTTCAAAGAACTGTTTTCCCTGTCTTGAGCAGGGCCGGACTGGGCCACGGGAGGCTGGAGAATCCCCCGGTGAGGTTCACTAAATGCCAAGGAAATGTATAGGGAAGGGGGGGGTATGCTAGCACCAGGGAAATGTATAGGGAAGGGAGAGGGTCTATTAGGCACCATGTACATGTTTAGAGAAAGGAGGAACTATACTAGACACAAGGGAAAGGCATCCACTAGATGCCAGGTAAATGTATAGGTAAGGGAGATGGTTCACTACATGCCAGGGAAATGTATAGGGAAGGAAGGATGTCCACTAGATGCCAGGGAAATGTGTATAGAAGGGAGGGGGGTACACTAAACACAAGAGAAATATACAGGGAAGGGTGGAGGTCCACTAGACACCAGGGAAATGTATAGGGAAGGGTGGAGGTCCACTAGACACCAGGGAAATGTGTAGGGAAGGGAGGGGCTCCCAATCTAACCCCAACCATAGTCATATGTCCATCGTAATATATGGCCAATTTAGGGAGAAGCCATTTGACTTGTGACTATGTTTATGGGATGTAGGAGGAAACTTAAGTGCCTGGAGGAAACCCATGCAGACAAGGGGAGAACATATACATTTGGTGCAGACAATACAATAACATTTCTATAGCGCTTTTCTCCCATAGGACTCAAAGCGCTTAGGCTCTCTCAGATTCAGTAATTGGTAGTAGGATGAAGTATTCACACAACAAAAGTTATATTTCTGCAAATGCCAAACTGAATAGGTGGGTTTAAACATGTCCAGGGATGGAGCTGTCCTGATCTGTTGAGGTAAGGAGTTCCAAAACGTAGGGGCAGCATGACAGAAGGCTCTGGGACCAAAAGTTTCCAAGTGGACTCTGGGTATGACTAGATTATTAGAACCTATGGATCTGAGAATGCGGGGATTGCTACGTAGCTGCAACATATTTTTCATGTATCCAGGGCCTAGTTTATTCAGTAATTTAAATGTCAGTAGGCTGATCTTGAATAGTACCCTCCAGGGGCGTCGCTAGCCCTGTTTTAGGGGGGCACGTGCCCCCAATCTTTCCTGGGGTGCCACGGATCTCCGCCCGGCCGCCCCCTCTGTCAGACTCAGCGGCTCCCTCCAGCCGCCGCGTCACTGACAGTCTCAGACCTCAGGATCAGGCGGCGAGCCGGCGACCAATCGTGCGGGCGCTAGGACCCAGCGCCCGCACTGATATGCGGAAGTGACATCACTTCCGCATATCGAGCGGGTGCGTCCAGCGCCCACTCGTACATCTGGTCGGGTCGCCGCTGATCCTGAGGTCTGCTGAGAGGTAGGGGGGGGAGCGGCGGCGGCGGCTGGAGGGGGGGCCTCCCTGTCACTCACTCACTGCCTAAAGGGGCTCCCTGTCACTCACTCACTCCCTAAAGGGGCTCCCTGGCACGCACCCACTCCCTAAAGGGGCTCCCTGGCACTCACTCACTCCCTAAAGGGGCTCCCTGGCACGCACTCACTCCCTAAAGGGGCTCCCTGGCACTCACTCCCTAAAGGGGCTCCCTGTCACTCACTCACTCCCTAAAGGGGCTCCCTGTCACTCACTCCCTAAAGGGGCTCCCTGTCACTCACTCACTCCCTAAAGGGGCTCCCTGTCACTCACTCCCTAAAGGGGCTCCCTGGCACTCACTCCCTAAAGGGGCTCCCTGGCACGCACTCACTCACTAAAGGGGCTCCCTGGCACGCACTCACTCACTAAAGGGGCTCCCTGGCACGCACTCACTCACTAAAGGGGCTCCCTGGCACTCACTCACTCCCTAAAGGGCCTCCCTGTCACTCACTCACTCCCTAAAGGAGCTCCCTGTCACTCACTCACTCCCTAAAGGGGCTCCCTGTCACTCACTCACTGCCTAAAGGGGCTCCCTGTCACTCACTCACTGCCTAAAGGGGCTCCCTGTCACTCACTCACTGCCTAAAGGGGCTCCCTGTCACTCACTCACTGCCTAAAGGGGCTCCCTGTCACTCACTCACTGCCTAAAGGGGCTTCCTGTCACTCACTCACTGCCTAAAGGGGCTCCCTGTCACTCACTCACTGCCTAAAGGGGCTTCCTGTCACTCACTCACTACCTAAAGGTGCTCCCTGTCACTCACTATCGGGGTCCCTGTCACTCACTACCTAACTGGAGGCGCCTGTCACTCACTAGCTAACCTGGGGGTCCCTGTCACTCACTACCTAACTTGGGGGGGCTACCATATTAAGGGGGCATTCTGCCTATTTATGTGAAATGCTGTCTATTTATGTGCCTCATGACTGCTGAATGTGTCTTGTTGGGAGCCTTATGATTTGTTGGGGGCCTCATGATTGCTGAATTTGTCTTGTTGGGGGCCTCATGATTTGTTGGGGGCCTCATGATTGCTGAATTTGTCTTGTTGGGGGCCTCATGATTGCTGAATTTGTCTTGTTGGGGGCCTCATGATTTGTTGGAGGCCTCATGATTGCTGAATTTGTCTTGTTGGGGGCCTCCTGATTTGTTGGGGGCCTCATGATTGCTGAATATGTCTTGTTGGGGGTCACATGATTGCTAACTGCGAGACTATGGGAAAAGCTGAATCCTTATCATATGAGACAATAGCATTAAACCTACTTTTTTTAGCGTTTTAAAACAGAAAATAAAACTGGGAGGTTCTAAAAAATTGAATACATTTTTCAGGAGTAGGATGGATGAAATTGTTTATCTTCACAGTTTATTTTCAACTTGGATTTTCCATAATGTTCATGTATGAGTTAAAACGTTTGTACAGTATTTAGTTTAAATTGCTGTTGCCACTTTGCGATAGATACCGGTAAGTGACTTTTGGGTTGCAGTTTGGGCACTCGGCCTCCAAAAGGTTCGCCACCACTGTCCTAATCTGATGTCCCACCATTGCTAGGTTCATGTAAATTTGTCTCCACCCGTTACCACACCTATATTCTGGTCCATGGCCCACCCATTTTTTGGTGCGGCGCGATAAGCACGCCACACAACGTGATCGTCATATTTTTGGCACGCTAGCTGCAGTGTGCTGAATTCTGCTGCCTACAGTATGTACAGTATACGCTGTTCTCTAGTGCTTGCACTGTGTGCTGATTTACCTCCAGTGCAGTGGTGCTCAGCAGAGCTCGAATATTCGAGTAGCTCGAATATTCGAGCTCTTTTTCAGCTATTCGAGCTCGGTATTCGAGCTCCGAATAGCTGGAGCTATTCGAATGGGCTATCCGAGTACACTCGAATAGCCCATTCACTATTCGAGCTATTCGAGCAACCCGGCGCTATTCGAGCTCGGTACCGAGCTCGAATAGCGTCATAGCCCAGATTGATGTCCTTAGAGCCAATCAGAGGGCTCCCAGGCCCTCTGACGGCAGCCAATCACAGAGGGGGACCCTGGCCAGCCCCTACCCTATAAATAGCGGCCGCCATGTTCCGTTTCTCCATGCTTGCCTGAGACTTGTACAGAGAGAGAGTTGCTCCTTTGTGCTTTGGCTTAGCAAGAGCTCTATTGTGGTCATTTACCTAGCGTTTTTGCTCACCTACACCTGCCATACACACCTATATTGTTGTTAGTTAGATAGACATTGTATTTTAGTTAGTAGCTTGTGTGTTACATTAGAGACAGGCAGCTGCTGCAAGCTTACAGGTTTAGGCCTCAGGGGGGCCTTGCCTCTGTGGGCAGCTGTCCTCTGTTTATTTCTCTCATCTATACCAGTATTTCTGCTGTCCTTTACTAATAGTATTGTAGTTATACTGTACTAGGAGTAGGACACTCACTGACTGTCACTGTTTATAGGCTACTAGCTAGCTCCTGCGTGTGTGCACTCACTCACTGTCTGTGTGTACACACACTCTATTTCCTTCTGATTACTGATAGATTATTGTTAGTTAGTTGTACTTACTTACTACTTACTCTTACTGTACCCGTAGGGACACTCACTGTCACTGTTCATATAGGCTACTAGCTCCTGCGTGTGCGCACTGCACTCACTGTCTGAGTGTACACACACAACACACACTCTATTTCCTTCTGATCGCTGATTGATTATCGTAATTAGTTAGTTTTACTTACTGTTACTACTTACTCTTACTGTACTAGGAGTCTAGGACACTCAGTCACTGTCCATAGGCTACTAGCTCCTGCGTGCGTGCACTCACTGTCTGAGTGTACACACACCCACACTCCATTTCCTTCTGATCGCTGAATGATTATCGTAATTAGTTAGTTGTACTTACTGTTACTACTTACTCTTACTGTACTAGGAGTCTAGGACACTCAGTCACTGTGTCCATAGGCTACTAGCTCCTGCGTGCGGTCACTCACTGTCTGAGTGTACACACACCACCCACACTCTATTTCCTTCTGATCGCTGATTGATTATTGTAATTAGTTAGTTCTACTTACTGTTACTACTTACTCTTACTGTACTAGGAGTCTAGGACACTCAGTCACTGTGTTCATAGGCTACTAGCTCCTGCGTGCGTGCACTCACTGTCTGAGTGTACACACACCACCCACACTCTATTTCCTTCTGATCGCTGATTGATTATTGTAATTAGTTAGTTCTACTTACTGTTACTACTTACTCTTACTGTACTAGGAGTCTAGGACACTCAGTCACTGTGTTCATAGGCTACTAGCTCCTGCGTGCGTGCACTCACTGTCTGAGTGTACACACACCCACACTCCATTTCCTTCTGATCGCTGAATGATTATCGTAATTAGTTAGTTGTACTTACTGTTACTACTTACTCTTACTGTACTAGGAGTCTAGGACACTCAGTCACTGTGTCCATAGGCTACTAGCTCCTGCGTGCGGTCACTCACTGTCTGAGTGTACACACACCACCCACACTCTATTTCCTTCTGATCGCTGATTGATTATTGTAATTAGTTAGTTCTACTTACTGTTACTACTTACTCTTACTGTACTAGGAGTCTAGGACACTCAGTCACTGTGTTCATAGGCTACTAGCTCCTGCGTGCGTGCACTCACTGTCTGAGTGTACACACACCCACACTCCATTTCCTTCTGATCGCTGATTGATTATCGTAATTAGTTAGTTGTACTTACTGTTACTACTTACTCTTACTGTACTAGGAGTCTAGGACACTCAGTCACTGTCCATAGGCTACTAGCTCCTGCGTGCGTGCACTCACTGTCTGAGTGTACACACACTAAATTTACTTGTGATTACTACTGATTATTGTAACTGCTAGTTGTACTTCCTGACTGTTACTACTTACTTACTGTACTAGGGGACACTCACTCAGTCACCTCACCAACCAACCCACTCCATTAAAGTACCCCACTTTTCACCCGCCCTTTTACAAAACTTTTGTCTATACGCCCAAAACATTTAAGATGTCTGGAAGTGGCAGCCAGCGCGGTTTGGGCAAGGGGAAGGGCAGCAAGGGAATCAGGAGGAGAGGGAGCAGCATTGTGGCAAGCCGCGGCCGCGGGCGCGCCACCATGCACAGTTCCGCAGCAGCAGCAGCAGCGTCAGTGGCTAACATTCCTCCCATAGCCACTGGCCGTGGACGCCTTGGGCGCCGCCCAGCAGGAGCATCTGCAACTCACGCTGCAGAGACACAGCAGCAGCAGCGTGTAGCACCTGCTCCCATTTTCCTCCAGCCGGGTCGGAAACGTCCCATTGAGGAAAAGGATGCAGACACTGTGGTGCAACTCATGACGGAGGATGAGCAGCCCGCCATCAGCTCTGCATCCGAGGCCTCCACCCTCACCACCACCACCACCCCTGTTCGCAGCAGCCGCCCAGCAGGGTCTGGGGAGGAGGCCAGTTCACCGTCACTCGCCGACCTGTCATTCAGCAGTCTTTTGACCCCAGGCATCATGAGTAAATTGTCTGCTGTTGTTGGCGATCTTGAGGAGGAGATGCTGATGGGCACTTTGGGGGATGAGGGATTGGACAGCAAGACTGTGGCGACAGTCAAGCAGCCCATCCATGCATCAGGAGAGGAGTTTGGGGGGTCCTCATCCCAGCAGGACATGTTTCAGGAGGGGGAGGATGATGATGACCCGGTGACAGACAGAGACTGGGTGCCACCACCTCCAGGGGATGTCGTCCTCAGCAGCTCTGAGGAGGAGGAGGAGGATGCGCTTGTGGGCCTTGCAAGGAGGCGCATCATTGCAAGCATTGGCAGCGTCCCACAGCCTGCTGGTGTCTCAGGCTCAGCAGCAGCAGCAGCAGCAGCAAGTACCACCCCCAGCCGCACCCAAGCCCCCCCCCCAACCACCACAGGGAGACAGGCAGCAGCGCTTCCATGCCGTAGGGGGAAGTTTCTGTCACCAATCTGGCGGTTTTTCACCATGCCCACTGTGTACAGCAAGTACGCCACTTGCAACCACTGTCAGCGGAAGTTGAGCAGAGGTGCAGACCCCTTAAAGTTCAGCACCAGCTCGCTCATCAACCACCTTGCGGCTAAACATTTCCACCAGCATGAGGAGTTCCAGAGGCTGAAGGCATCTGCTGCTGGCAGTGGCACCACACCCATCACTGCACAGCCTTCAGCAGCAGCAGCAGCAACAGCAGCCACCCGCCCTCCTGCTCCTCCAGCAGCACCAGCAGGAGTGCGGAAACGCACTGCTCCTCCCCCCTCTGCAACTCCTGCCGCCGACACTGAGGCCTGTTCTGGCAGCCAGTCCTCAGTGGCCTCCTCTGCTGTGTCTGCTGATTCCCGTGTCAGCAAAAGGCCACGCCAGAGCCTTTTGAGCGAGTCCTTCCAGGGGGTGGTTAGGGCTCTGCCTCCCAGCAGCCGTCGCGTGCGGCAGCTGAACGGCTTGCTGGCACGGGCCATGTGCTCCCAACTCCTGCCGTACACGCTCGTGCAGGAGGGGAGCGACATTCGTGCGCTGCTTGCTTGCGCAGCCCCAGACTGGCAGCTCCCCAGCAGACACTTCTTTGCCCGCAAGGCCATTCCTGCACTGCACCGCTTTGTGATGGCCAATGTGGAGCGAGGGCTGGAGCACGCGGTTGGTGAAAGGGTCCACGTCACCATGGACTCCTGGAGCAGCCGCTTCGGGACAGGCCGCTACCTGTCCTTCACTGTCCACTGGGTCAGCTTGGTGGAAGGGGGTGAGGATGGGAGAGCAGCAGCGGGCACAGCAGCAGCAGCAACACAGTGGGTGGTGCCACCCCACAGGCTCAGGGGAACTGCAGCAGGTTCCTCCGATCCTCTGCCATCCTCCGGCACACCTGGCCAAACCCCCCGCCTCAGCAGCAGCGTGAAGGCCCGCCACTGCCAAGCGCTGCTGCACTTGGTCAGCCTTGGGAAGACCAAGCTGACGGCAACCCATGTGTTGGCCAAACTCCAGGAGCAGGAGAGGATTTGGCTGACCCCCAGAGGCCTCAGAGTCGGAGAGGTGGTGGCCGACAATGGGGCCAATCTGGTTGCCGCAATAGACAGGGGAAACCTGACCCACATCCCCTGTCTTGCCCACGTGCTGAACCTGGTGGTGCAGAAGTTCCTGCGCACCTACCAGGGGATGGGCGAACTGCTGGAAACGGCAAGGAATGTTGTGCGTCACTTCCGGCGCTCGGCTGCAGCCTGTGCGAGCCTGGAAGACGTGCAAAAGGAGCTGGATCTGCCACGCCATCGGCTGATCCTTGACGTTCCGACTCGCTGGAACTCCACCCTGGCGATGTTGGAGCGTCTGGTTGAACAGAGGCGCGCTGTCAAACAGTACCTTGCCCTGGCCACTGTTTCCGCAGCTCTGAGAAGGGACAAGACCAGCAACTTCCCGTCCATCGTCCCCGATGATGACTGGAGGCACATGCAGCAGGTGTGCTTAGTGCTGGCTCCCTTCCTGCAGGCCACAAACATGGTGAGCAGGGACCATGCTATGGTCTGCGAGTGGGTGCCCCTGGTTTCTCTGCTGAACAGGGCCCTCGATGCTTTGCTGGAACAGGGAGCGGCAGCCTTGGACCAGCAGGAGCGGCAACCAGCTGCGCAGTCCACCTCTGAGGGGGAGGAGGAGGAGGACTTGGTGGAGGTCCCTGACCTGGCTGCTGATGAGGGGGATCAGCACAGCGCAGCTGAGTTGGTGCGGGGTTGGAGAGAGGATGAGGCGGCAGAGGAGGAGGATGAGGACAGCACTGACGTCGATGTGCCAGCAGACGTGGCCCGCCTCTTCCCAATGGCAGCGCACATGCTGACGTGCCTGCGCAGGGACCCCAGGGTGATCCAGATGAAGCAGAGGGAGGACATCTGGATCAGCATGATGTTGGACCCACGCCTCAAGGGGAAGTTGAGCCAGTTCCTGCCGCCTGCAGGAGGAGACCCAGCGCAACAAATAAGGAGCTTGCAGCAGGCCCTTGTTGAGCGCTTGGAGGAAGCCTTCCCCCAGCCTTCCACCCCCACTGTCCAGCAGCCAGCACAGAGGCAGCAGCAGGTGCCTGCATCCAGCAGCAGCAAGCGCCCCACAGACCTGCTGTCTCTCAGCCACGAGCTCTACAGGACTGTAGAGGCTCCGGCAGCAGTGACTAGAGAGGAGATGCATGCAGCAGCATCCTCCTCCGGTCACAGCCAGCGCCTGACCCGCATGGTGGCTGACTACATGGGGTCGTACAGCGGGCTTGACAGCGATGCCCCTGTTGATCCCATGGAGTATTGGGTCAAGCGCATGGAGATCTGGAGCGAGCTTGCGCAGTACGCCCTGGAAGTGCTGTCCTGCCCCCCTTCCAGCGTGCTGTCCGAGCGCTGCTTCAGTGCAGCTGGTGGCGTGGTCACCGAGAAACGCTCACGTCTGTCTCACAAGTCTGTGGACAGACTGACGTTTCTCAAGATGAACCAGGCGTGGGTGGAAGGCGAGTTCCTGGCCCCTGTTGTCGGCGAGAGGGGGACATGAACAGGCTGCCGGAACCATCGTTAATGTGCCTTACCACCCTTTACCACCTCCTGGCTCCTGCTCACTAAGCCAGCCTGGTTCACTTTGACTATTACGTCGCCTGCAGCCACACATTTTACACCTACAGTGGGCTGCTTTGTACTGCCCTTCTGCTGTCTGTCTGTGTTTCCCACTGCCAGGGTACACAGAATTACCTTCTTCTGCTGCCACTCTGCCACCAGCTATTACGTCAAACAATAGCTATATTGGTTGCAAAACCAAAAACCAAAAAACCATAAAAAAAAAAAAAGGTTTAATTTTTCTGAGGTGCCCGGGTTGAAAACTGTGTTGTCCCAGTTGTGTATTGGACACAATGTGGGCTGCACGACCGCTGTCTGGGACCTCCTGTTGTGTTTATTTACAGCCCTGGTATCACCGCTAGGTACCAGGGCTATTATGTCACGCTGCCTACCTGCTGCCACACTCACACTGCTCCTCCATACCTCCTCCTGCTGCTGCTGCTGCTGTCTGTCTGTGTTTCCCACTGCCAGGGTACACAGATGATTTACCTTCTGCTGCCACTCTGCCACCAGCTATTACGTCAAACAATAGCTGCTCGCCTACTCCTCCATTCCTCCTCCTGCTGCTGCTGTCTGTCTGTGTTTCCCACTGCCAGGGTACACAGAATTACCTTCTGCTGCCACTCTGCCACCAGCTATTACGTCAAACAATAGCTATATTGGTTGCAAAACCAAAAACCAAAAAACCATAAAAAAAAAAAAAAGGTTTAATTTTTCTGAGGTGCCCGGGTTGAAAACTGTGTTGTCCCAGTTGTGTATTGGACACAATGTGGGCTGCACGACCGCTGTCTGGGACCTCCTGTTGTGTTTATTTACAGCCCTGGTATCACCGCTAGGTACCAGGGCTATTATGTCACGCTGCCTACCTGCTGCCACACTCACACTGCTCCTCCATACCTCCTCCTGCTGCTGCTGCTGCTGCTGTCTGTCTGTGTTTCCCACTGCCAGGGTACACAGATGATTTACCTTCTGCTGCCACTCTGCCACCAGCTATTACGTCAAACAATAGCTGCTCGCCTACTCCTCCATTCCTCCTCCTGCTGCTGCTGTCTGTCTGTGTTTCCCACTGCCAGGGTACACAGATGATTTACCTTCTGCTGCCACTCTGCCACCAGCTATTACGTCAAACAATAGCTGCTCGCCTACTCCTCCATTCCTCCTCCTGCTGCTGCTGTCTGTCTGTGTTTCCCACTGCCAGGGTACACAGAATTACCTTCTGCTGCCACTCTGCCACCAGCTATTACGTCAAACAATAGCTA
Source organism: Hyperolius riggenbachi (assembly GCF_040937935.1). Taxonomy (NCBI): domain Eukaryota; kingdom Metazoa; phylum Chordata; class Amphibia; order Anura; family Hyperoliidae; genus Hyperolius; species Hyperolius riggenbachi. Next base: position 127,200,203 of record NC_090650.1, read on the forward strand.
TATTGGTTGCAAAACCAAAACCAAACAAACCATTAAAAAAAAAAAAAAGGTTTAATTTTTCTGAGGTGCCCGGGTTGAAAACTGTGTTGTCCCAGTTGTGTATTGGACACAATGTGGGCTGCACGACCGCTGTCTGGGACCTCCTGTTGTGTTTATTTACAGCCCTGGTATCACCGCTAGGTACCAGGGCTATTATGTCACGCTGCCTACCTGCTGCCACACTCACACTGCTCCTCCATACCTCCTCCTGCTGCTGCTGCTGCTGTCTGTCTGTGTTTCCCACTGCCAGGGTACACAGATGATTTACCTTCTGCTGCCACTCTGCCACCAGCTATTACGTCAAACAATAGCTGCTCGCCTACTCCTCCATTCCTCCTCCTGCTGCTGCTGTCTGTCTGTGTTTCCCACTGCCAGGGTACACAGATGATTTACCTTCTGCTGCCACTCTGCCACCAGCTATTACGTCAAACAATAGCTGCTCGCCTACTCCTCCATTCCTCCTCCTGCTGCTGCTGTCTGTCTGTGTTTCCCACTGCCAGGGTACACAGAATTACCTTCTGCTGCCACTCTGCCACCAGCTATTACGTCAAACAATAGCTATATTGGTTGCAAAACCAAAACCAAACAAACCATTAAAAAAAAAAAAAAGGTTTAATTTTTCTGAGGTGCCCGGGTTGAAAACTGTGTTGTCCCAGTTGTGTATTGGACACAATGTGGGCTGCACGACCGCTGTCTGGGACCTCCTGTTGTGTTTATTTACAGCCCTGGTATCACCGCTAGGTACCAGGGCTATTATGTCACGCTGCCTACCTGCTGCCACACTCACACTGCTCCTCCATACCTCCTCCTGCTGCTGCTGCTGCTGTCTGTCTGTGTTTCCCACTGCCAGGGTACACAGATGATTTACCTTCTGCTGCCACTCTGCCACCAGCTATTACGTCAAACAATAGCTGCTCGCCTACTCCTCCATTCCTCCTCCTGCTGCTGCTGTCTGTCTGTGTTTCCCACTGCCAGGGTACACAGATGATTTACCTTCTGCTGCCACTCTGCCACCAGCTATTACGTCAAACAATAGCTGCTCGCCTACTCCTCCATTCCTCCTCCTGCTGCTGCTGTCTGTCTGTGTTTCCCACTGCCAGGGTACACAGAATTACCTTCTGCTGCCACTCTGCCACCAGCTATTACGTCAAACAATAGCTATATTGGTTGCAAAACCAAAACCAAACAAACCATTAAAAAAAAAAAAAAGGTTTAATTTTTCTGAGGTGCCCGGGTTGAAAACTGTGTTGTCCCAGTTGTGTATTGGACACAATGTGGGCTGCACGACCGCTGTCTGGGACCTCCTGTTGTGTTTATTTACAGCCCTGGTATCACCGCTAGGTACCAGGGCTATTATGTCACGGCGAGCTGCCTGCCTCATTGACTGCCTGCTGCCACACACTCATCCTCCTGCTGCTGAATTTACCTCCTTCTGTCTTTGTGTTTCCACTGCCAGGGAGCACATACAATGGCGCTTCCAACATGCATGCGCCCACCAGCTATTTGTTACGCTCAAAAATAGCTGCATTTCTTTAAAAAAAAAATTGAAAAGAGAAATACGTGAAGAAGAAGAAGACGATATTGAAAAGGAAGGAGAAGATGAAGATGAAGAAGAAGAAGAAGATGAAGAAGAAGATGATGAAGAAGAAGATGAAAAAGAAGAAGAAGATGAAGAAGATGAAGAAGAAGAAGAAGATGAAGAAGAAGAAGAAGAAGAAGAAGAAGAAGAAGAAGAAGAAGAAGAAGAAGAAGAAGAAGAAGAAGAAGAAGAAGAAGAAGAAGAAGAAGAAGAAGAAGAAGAAGAAGAAGAAGAAGAAGAAGAAGAAGAAGAAGATATAGAAGAAGAAGAAGAAGAAGAAGAAGAAGAAGAAGAAGAAGAAGATATAGAAGAAGAAGAAGAAGAAGAAGAAGAAGATATAGAAGAAGAAGAAGAAGAAGATATAGAAGAAGAAGAAGAAGAAGATATAGAAGAAGAAGAAGAAGAAGATCGAGAAGAAGAAGAAGAAGAAAGATAAAGAAGAAGAAGAACAAGTATATACAGTAACACTACTGAACAAAATTAAGGACACAACTTCTCTTTCCACATTTTTTTTTAAAGGAACATCCCCACATAATCACTTGCTGTTGTTACTTGGAAAAAAAGAGGTTTCTTGCATCATTCACCCTCAAAACAAGTGTTGGAAGCTATTTAAGGCCAATTCGAATAGTCAGCTCGAATAGTTAGCTCGAATACCGACTCGAATAGTGAGCTCGAAGTCCGAGGTCGAATCGAATAGTAAAAATTATTCGACTCGAATATTCGACTGACCTCGAATAATTTACTATTCGAATTCGACCAAACTCGAATTTTAAAAAGGGGTATTTGAGCATCACTACTCCAGTGTGTACAGTGTAAGGTGTTACTCTGTGCCTTTATTGATTGTAAACCAGCTGTATTGTATGCTGATCCCTGCTACTTTCAGTATGTACAGTATTAGCTGTAAAGCCTGGTACACACATACAATTTTGATTAGCCAATTTTAGCTCTGTTCATAAAATTCATTGTCTGTTGGCCCACTTACTGCACGGGGGTGGTAAATTGGGGGTCAGTGATTGACCAATCAAAATTGTATGTGCGTATACATCTTTGATCTATGCCTATACTGATTGTAAATGATCGAAATAAAGGACAGGGGGCTCCGTCCAATATTTCGATGGGCAGGCCCGTTATCCGTAGCTTACACCGCTGCTAAGTTCATGTACATTTGGCCCCACCCATGGCCACGCCCACTCACCGCATGGCCACGCCCATTTTTTGCCCTGGTACCCTCCATTCTATAGGTAGCCAGTGAAGGGAGTGCAGGACTGGCGTTATGTGGCAGTGACGGGGTTGGTTGGTTAGCAGTTTGGCAGCAGTATTCTGTATCAGCTGTAGGCGGTACAAGACCTTTTTTGGAAGGCCAGTGTAGAGAGCATTACAGTAGTCCAGTCGGGATGTGATGAAGGCGTGGACTAAGGTTGGCAGATCTTCTGGGGGGATGAGGTGCTTGATTTTTGCAATGTTCTTCAGGTGAAAATAAGATGATTTCACCACAGCAGAGATTTGAGTTCTGAAGTTTAAATCCCCATCAATTAGAACTCCCAGGCTACGCACATGATCAGAGCTGCGTAGATCCGTGCCTCCTATTCCCAGTGGTGAATACTGCAAGTTAAGTTGTTTTTTTATCATGCTCTGCCCTCCAATCAGAAGGACTTCAGTTTTGTCTGCATTTAGTTTCAGCCAGTTGTCATTCATCCATTGCTGTAGTTCACGTAAGCAGACGTTTATAGTTAGAGTTGAATCTGTCACACCAGGCTTGAAGGAAAGATATAGTTTGGTGTCATCTGTATAGCAGTGGTATGTCAGGCCATGTTTTTGGATTAGTTTTCCAAGCGGTAACATGTAAATTGTTAAAAGCAGGGGAGAGAGGATTGAGCTCTGGGGCACCCCATACTTAAGTGATACAGGGGTGGACAGGAAGGGCCCCATAGACACTTTGTGGGTTCTGCCACTCAAGAATGATTGGAACCACTGAAGAACTATGCCATCAATGCCGCAGTATTCCTGTAGCATGTTTATCAAGATGTTATGGTCAACTGTATCAAAGGCTGCAGAAAGGTCTAGCAGTATGAGGATCGAGCACTCTCCTCTGTCTCTTGCCATGAGCAGGTGGTTGCATATTTGGATGAGGGCAGTTTCAGTGCTGTGGTGTTTCCTGAAGCCAGACTGGAATGGGTCATAACTGTTGTTTTGTAGGATTTTGGCTTCTAGCTGGAGGTAAACAGCTTTTTCAATTAGCTTGCCCAGAAAGGGGAGGTTAGAGACAGGTCTGTAGCTGGTCATTGCATCTGGGTCCAGGGAGGGTTTTGAGCAGAGGCCTGATAATTGCTTCCTTCAGTAAATCAGGAAATATCCCTGATTGTAAGGAACGGTTAACAAATTTGAGGAATACCGGTACGAACAGGTCGGGGCAGTTCAACATGAACTGTGTTGGGCCAGGATCCAGGTCACAGGTAGTTAGGCGGAGGTGAAGGAGGATGCTTGATGTGACTTCATCAATTTCTTTGAAGTTTGACCAAGGTGTTACGTTGTCTCTGCTAATGGTCTTCGGCGCTATATTAGGCTCAAATGCTGTAAGTTGGATGGCGGACCTTATAGCGGAGACTTTGTCTGTGGTCTGTGGCTGGTTTGTTAACTGCATTTGCAACCTCTTGTGACAGTGCCCTGGTTGGGATTCGAACAGGGGATCTGACTGTATAGAGGAGGGATGACCACTAGACTCCAGATAATTGTATAGGGGAGGGAGGGGGGTCACTTGACACCAGAGAACTGTATAGGGAATGGAGGGGGAGAGGCCACTAGACTCCTCATAAATGCTGCTGCATTACGTGGAAATTCCAGGATTGCTGTATTTAACATTATTTGGAGACATTACGAATGGTGGTATTTGACATTACTTGGAGGCCTCACGATTGCTGGCATATAACATTACTTGTCATTGCTCACAATCGAATAATATCTACCATAGCTAGCCTAATGTGCTACATTATTATTATTATTATTATTATTAAATTGTCACTGACTGCTCTCAGAGGAGCTCACAGTATAAACCTTCAGTTGTCTATGCAGCACACACCTGCCAATGAAATATATGATGTCAATATATGCTTTATGTCTCTGGCAGGCACAAGGTTATAAAACAAAGCTTTGGCCAAAAAAATGTATGACAAATATTTTAAAGGTGTAGAATTATTGTCTTGCTTGTTTTCAAATGCTGTTAATAACCGGTTCAGCACCGCAGTGGCGAAAATCTCATGCATCCGAGCAACGTTCACCTGCCATTCATTCACCAATAACTTTATTGTTACTTATCACAATTAATTGATCTATATCTTGTTTTTTTCCGCCACTAATTAGGCTTTCTTTGGGTAGTACATTTTGCTAAGAATTATTTTTTTCTAAATCCATTTTAACAGGAAGATTAAGAAAGAAATGAAAAAAAATCATTATTTCTCTGTTTTTGGCCATCATAGTTTGAAATTAATGTACGCTACCGTAATTAAAACTCATGTAATTTATTTGCCCATCTGTCCCGGCTATTACACCATTTAAATGATGTCCCTATCACAATTTATGGCGCCGATATTTTATTTAGAAATAAAGGTGCATTTTTTTAATATGCGTCTATCACTACCTATAAGCTTATAATTTAAAATAATATAATAACATACTCTCTTGACATGCATATTTAAAAAGTTCAGACCCTTGGGTAACTATTTATGTTGTTTTTTTTTTTTTTATTGTATTTTTTTTTCCCTTAATAAAAAATGTTTGTGAGCAATTTTTGGTGCGGGAGGGAAACAGACAATTTTAAATGTAAAATAAGATAATTGTCTATTGAAACATGTATGTGGGTGCAGTTTACTATTTGGCCACAAGATGGCCACAGTCAAAAAAGTCCTGGATGCGAACGATCTCGCATCCAGGAACTAAAGAACATGGAGAAGTTTGCTGGGGGGCAGAAATACCGCGCTCTCTCACTAGAAAGCGTCGGTTTTTCTGCGGGGAAGTTAGATCGGTGAATGGGAATTATATTCCCATTCACTGATCGGGGGGCTAGCGGCGACAGCGGGAGCGCCCGATCGCGTGCATTACGCGGCGGCGGCAGCAGAGCCTTTCTGGACGAACTTACTCGTCCAGATAGGCCGAACTGGTTAAAGGACATGTGAAGTGAGAGGGATATGGAGGTTGCTATATTTATTTCCTCTATATTTATTTCCTTTTAAAGAATGCCAGTTGCCTGGAAGTCCTGTTTATCTTTTATGCATCAGTAGTGTCTGAATCACGCACCTGAAATATGCATGCAGCAAATCCAGTCAAACACCTGATCAGTATATGCTTGTTCAGGAGGATGGGCAAAGTACGGCTCATGGGCCGTATACGGCCCGCGGACCTGCTCAATCCGGCCCCCTGAAGCCCGTCAAGCCTGCAGTGTGTTTCAATTTTCTTTTTTACCGCCCCTGAAGCCCGCCAAAGCCTGCAGCGTGTGTGTTACACGCACTCCACCGGCCGGTCCGCCTATCCAATCAGACAGGTGGACTGAGGCGGCCGGCCGTGGCGTGCCCTGGTGCGTGGCTCCGTCACTCTACTTGACTCCGCCCCCCGCCTGGAGCCATTGCCTCAAGCCCACTGCGCACTGCCCGGAGTGAGCGAGCCAAGACTTCAGCGTTCTGTGCTGGGACCTGAGGGACCTGCCGCCTGCCTGGGGCTGCCTCTGGCTGGCTGAAACTTGGAGGGGACTCCTGGCTGGGAGTTGGAGACATCACACCACCTGCCTGGCTGCTGCTGTGGAGGAGGAGTAGGAGGAGGTCGGGTCCGGGTTGGTTGTGGGGAAATGTGCTGCCAATCTCATAGCATTTGTGGGTAGATCTGCTGCCAATCTCATAGCATTTGTGGGAAAATGTGCTGCCAATCTCATAGCATTTGTGGGAAAATATGCTGCCAATCTCATAGCATTTGTGGAAAAATGTGCTGCCAATCTCATAGCATTTGTGGGAAAATGTGCTGCCAATCTCATAGCATTTGTGGGGAAATGTGCTGCCAATCTCATAGCATTTTTGGGTAGATCTGCTGCCAGTCTAATAGCATTTGTGAGGAAATGTGCTGCCAATCTCATAGCATTTGTGGGTAGATCTGCTGCCAATCTCATAGCATTTGTGGGAAAATGGGCCGCCAATCTCATAGCATTTGTGGGGAAATATGCTGCCAATCTCATAGCATTTGTGGGTAGATCTGCTGCCAATCTCATTGCATTTGTGGGAAAATGTGCTGCCAATTAGATTGCATTTGTGGGAAAATGTGCTGCCAATCTCATAGCATTTGTGGGTAGATCTGCTGCCAATCTCATAGCATTTGTGGGAAAATGTGCTACCAATTTCATTGCATTTGTGGGTAGACACACCCTTTCCTGCTATGTCACCGCCCACATCCGGGCATGGCCACGCCCATTTTTTGCTGCGCCGCGCTTAGCGCGCCGCACTCTGGCCCCCCGGCCCATTTTCAAAACTCAATGTGGCCCTTGACTTAAAAAGTTTGCCCACCCCTGGTCTATGCCTAAATTAAATGATTATGCCTATTAATAATTAAATACCTAAAGTATTAGAAGCAGAGAAGTGGCAGGATAGCTAGGCCATTTGCATTGATTAAAAGGTATAAATATGTCAGCTTCCATATCTCTCTCACTTTTGCATATCTCCCAACTCTCCCTTTTTTGGAGGGACAGTCCCATTTTGGGTAACAAATCTCTCTGCCCCCTCTTTCTTCCTTGTTTGTCCATCATTCAGGACTAATGTACAGATCTATGTAAATATATGTATTTTTATATTGAAAACATGTTTAACTGACTCTAAACATTCTGCCCATCATTTAAATTTATATATTTCTTATTTTGAAATGTCAAAATAAAGGAATGATGATGATGATAAGAAAGGACCAGTGTAGTTTGAGTGACAAAACAACATCTTTTGTGTCCGAATTCTTTGTGATACGCATTACGTGAGGTGCGGTGGGGGTGTGGTTAGAGGTGTGACAGGGGCATGTATTAAAAGGAGCTGTCAGCCATACTATCTCAGAAAAAAACAACACATATGTAAGTAGATAAATACTTGCTCTGCTTACATAACATATGTATTGCAGTGTCCACGTTTTGATTTTAGTGATTTTTCTTTAGTAAAAAAAAGAGAAAAATCGTTCTTAGGATTCTCCATTTTAACTGTGTCTATCTTGAAGCCAATTCTGATGTAATTTCCTCCCTTATGCTCCTCTGCCTGATTGTGTATGCATTGCCCGCCCTCCTACCAGTCTTTAGACACTCCCACCCAGCTCTGCAATAGAAAATGCATTTACTCAGCATGAGAAATATTGGCCAGTCAGAGAGGAAGAGAGGTGTGACAGGGGGAGACAGGGGGCAAAGAGGCTTTGACCAATCAGGCTGCATTAGTTAAGTCTGAGAGCAAAGTAAAGAAGCAAAAAAGACAACCCAACATGCCTGCAACTTCCTTTGTGTGGCAATGTACCAAATAAGAGTTGGATAAACTGGGGAACGATCACTTATCAACAAGAAAAGTAATAGTGATTTTAACTTTTAGATTGCCTGGTTAGCATCCTTATTACTTGTATTACCAGATAAAAATAAAGAATTTACTTTTTATTTTATGCCTGACAGTTACACTTTAACCTCCTGCTGGCCGCGTCACCCCAATGGGCGTGGCCGCGGGGCAGCCCCAGGACCGCCTAATGCCGATTGGCGTAAAGTCCTGGGGCCAGCTAATGCAGGAGATTGCGCGCCATCTATTTACATGTACAGCGTTGTGATCGGCAGCAGCGCTGTACTGGGGACAGCCGTGTAACACGGCTGTCCTCCTGGGACACTGGAGAGCGATTGGCTCTCATAGGCAGAAGCCTATGACAGCTGATCACCATAATTGGCTGGCTGATGGGAGGGAGGGAATATATTTAAAGAAACATACATTTTTCATTAAAAGACAGTAACAAAAATATTTGTACAAAAAAAATAAACAATGTGGGGGCGATCAGACCCCACCAACAGAGAGCTCTGTTGGTGGGGAGAAAAGGGGGGGGGGAATCACTTGTGTGCTGTGTTGTGCGGCCCTGCAATGGCCTTTTTTACTAAAAATGGACTGGTCACTAGGGGGGTTTAGCACTGCAGTCCTCAAGAGGTTAAAGTGTCTCTCTTATCTCAAAATGTTGGGAGGTATGCTTTCTGGTCTCCTTTAAGGCACTGTTAACAAGACTGATACCCTACTGTTGGGTATAAAAGGACCAGTGTGATCCGAAAAATTATTTATGGTATTTGTGACTGAAGGAAGCATGTTTTTGCATTATAAATTATATATGCTCAGCGCAGAGTCCAAAAACAAAAGACGAGTCTTCAACAAAGAATAAAAGCAGGCAAATCTCCACCACAATAAATATTGGGTTCACGGCACAGCTCTGCAATCATGGATACCCAAAAAAGGAAAGAGGCTTACCAGCTGGTGACAACCCACATTATAAGGTTGTATCCTTCCCTGGGAAGGAGACAGGCGGAACCTTCATACTGTCCTTTACTGCTGACCCATACACGCGTGCAACTTTCTCGGGGTTTCCATTGCATGGGCCCCGTATGTAAGTTTTGTTTTTATGCTATTTTTATGCTATTTTTAAGCTGTTTTTACTATGAAAACTCTATATTAAACGGTTTACACTTAGGGCCTGTTTCCACTACACGCAGATTCTGCATGCAGAAAACTGACTCCAATTAATGTCTATGGGCCTGTTTCCACTGAACGTGATTTTTCTGATGCAGATTTCCCATAGGCATTCATTGGAGTCAGTTTTCTGCATGCAGAATCTGCATGTAGTGGAAACAGGCCCTTAGAGTTGCCGTTTGTTTGTTTTTTATGATGTTTACTGATATCCATTCGTGAGAGGAATCATTGCTGAATTGGTGGATCCTGGACAGACTGTGGCTTCCTGATGTCCTACCAAAGCATTGATACAACCTTATAATGTGGGTTGCCACCAGCTGGTAAGCCTCTTTCCTTTTTTGGGTATCCATGATTGCAGAGCTGTACTGTGAACCCAATATTTATTGTGGTGGAGATTTGCCTGCTTTTATTCTTTGTTGAAGACTCGTCTTTTGTTTTTGGACTCTGCGCTGAGCATATATAATTTATCTGTTTGTGAACTCTGGACATCGTTCTTCTCTCAGCAGCGGCCACTTTGTTTCCTTGGCGCTGATACACATATGCAAACATGTTTTTGCAATATAACATTTACTTCTCACCCATCTCAGAAAGTTGGGAGATATGTGTTTGTTGCTTCAGCAAGTACACACTCTTGTCAATAACTGTCCCAGAGAGGCTCACAGTCTAATCCCTACCATAGTCATATGTCCATTGTGGTCTAAAGCCAATTGGGGGCGGAAGCCAATTAACTTATCTGTATGTTTTTAGGAGACGGGAGGAAACCAGAGTGCCTGGAGGATACACATGCAAACACAGGAAGAACATACAAACTATGTGCATAAAGTATCTTGCCCAGATTTAAAATGGGGACCAAACACCTTCAAGGCAAGAGTGCTATCTGCCAAAACCCTATGCCACCCATGATCTAGGGTTGGAGGGGGTTCAGGGGAAACAAACATACAAACGTCATACAGATAGTAAAGCTGGGACTCTAGCATTCCCACATACATATCATTCCTTCTCATTCAGTCATGCTTGTACACACTGTATTTTACTAGGATATAACATTGTAACAACTAAAATATCTCTCTGCATAAAACACAAACTATTGTTAAAATGTCCAAAAGACCTGGCACAGTCAGTGCTGTCTTCGTTGTGTTGCGTGTCTGCAAAATTAATTACGGGAATATATTTTTTTTAATCATGTTCTTCTAGTGGTCTTTATAATTTAAATGCACCAATTAAAAGTTGCTGCACATTTCTGTTAACCTCCCCGGCGTTCAATTTTCCCAGGATTTCTTTGCAAAAAGTGATAAAATTTATTTTTAAAACTTTTTTTTCCTGTAACTTGCCAAAATGTGTCAAGCAAGGGTCTAGTATACAGTGCAGGAGAGTATTGATGTGTATGCACGTTTATACTGTTCATAACATGTTTTTATGGATGGGCATTTCTGTCCATACCGCTGGGGAGGTTAAAAGAAAGAAAATGAGAGGGACTGTGCTGTTAATCAAATACTGAATACTATTAGGAATGCTGCTTGTTAGGTAGCCATAAGATTGAATAATGCACATGGAAACAGCCCCACCTGCTGTCCAGAGGACTATGAACATTCCCCTCATGTCCATTCAGCTATATCAAGACTTCTGTCTTTTCTTAAAAATGATCATTAGCTAGCCACATCTATCGGTTATTTGGGAATTTGAAAAGTAAGTTAATAAATATCTGGTCCCAAATAACTAATTTACTGCACATAGCGATTGGCTTTAAAAAGTCAGTATGCAGAAATGATGCTCTGCTGGACATCAAATTTTGGTCAATAATTATCAAGCTGCTTAAGCCTCATGACATATAGCCTTCTACAGGGGAGTAACATCATGGCATTACCTACAGTAATATAATTTAAAGATCTGGGTTGGTGGATTCCTTTGTTAAAGCAAATCTGAAGCGATGCTAAAAAAAGGTTGGGTACTCACCTAAGTAAAAGGAAAGCTCTTGATTCCATAGAGCCTCCCCGTCCTCTCTCCGTGCCCTCATTCCACCGCTACCCTCTGCTGAAATTCTGTGCCCTTCGGAACTCCTAAGTGTCTCAAAGTTAAAGAAGAACCCCACTCAGGATTACACTTCCACAATTGAGGTCTACTGGAAGGTGGAAGCAAACTCATACAAAAAATAACAATAACACTATATTTGGAGTCCATTCACACTTGCTGTGGTTGCACATCACTCTGGACCAACTTTACCTACTGCTGCTCAGGCTTTTTACTCACATGGTCACTTTACCATATTCGTGGACTCGTGGTTTGATGTGGCGGAATGTAAAAAATGCTTCAGAACTGGAACAAGACATGGAAACCCCAGCTGCTACATATATGTATTTATACACAAGGCCCAGGTCCCTTCAGTGACAGCAATGTCCAAAAACAGGACTCGTAGAAACTTGGGAGGCAGAGGCAGGATATCAGTGAATAATAACAGAAACATTCCTTCTATTCCAAAATATTTGATGAGAAATTGGATTATGCAAAGTCCGATTTCAAAAACACTTGCTAAACCTAAACAATGGTCTCAAAATTTTGCCAGCTAATAAATACAATTTATAATAAATCTAGACCAAATACACAAAGTCATTTAGGCTTTCATATGATCTATACCAGTGTTTCTTAAGATGTCATTGGCATCCACGCCTCTTAAAAGCCTGTGCTCGCCAAGTACCCCCATGTATGGTAAAGATTATCTCAAGTACCCCTTGACGCCGATATGTTTAATAGTGGTACGTGGTAAATGTTTCTAAACCATTTTCAAGCATTTACTATTGTGTTTAGTTAGCTGCAATTCTAATTTGCTGTTTTGCTTATATAGGCTGTATTTCATTTATCATATTCTAAAAACTAAATCCCTTATACCTCATTAACTATATCAAGGCTGAGTACCTCCGGATCCATCAGAAGTACCTACCGCACGTTGAGATTCTAGGATCTATACGAACCTCCAGCTCAGATAAACTTTAGTAAATTAAGCAATATTTCTCTTGGCACCGCTTTTTAAAAGTAGTAGTATTGGTAATAGCACTTAGTCTGAAGTCATGCTATCGTATATGTGTTTTTTGTTACTATCATATTATGAATTTAACATAAAATAATACTACAACAGTTTGCTTTTTTTTTATCCATAACACAGTTATTAAACTTATTACATACCGTATATAAAAGATAGCAGATTTTGGATTTCATTGGATGGCTCATTGTTACTTCATTTTTTTAAAACCATAACACAGTTATTAAACTTATTACATACCGTATATAAAAGCAGATTTTGGTTTTTAATTGGATGGCTCATTGTTACATCATTTTTAAATAAAGCTGTTTTGAAAAAGAAAAGTCCTAAAGTTTCCAGCAGCAACGGTAGCATAACTAAATGCTTTTTTTCCATTTTAGAGAAGTGTTCCTAAGCTCTGTACCATTCTACACTCTCGCATTCCTACAGATTGCACAGACCGAGTAAAGCAGAAAGCCCCTTTGAATCACTGGTATAAAGATAAAATAAATATGAAAGTCGCTCAAAACAGCTTCTGTACACTACGATGGAAGAAAAATATACACCGAGACCTATAATTTTGTTCCTGTCCCTGTATTTTTAGCATGAGAGTATCTCAGAGATCATGTAATGGGGAATGTCATTGGTGCCTCTTCCAGCCCTAGACGATATGTTCTGTGTGACGGCTTTACTGGAATACAAAATGCTTATTCTTCTCCCGGGCTGCGGGCGCTCTGTAAATCATATCATTTTACAAAGTAAATTATGTCCCTTTCTAAAGGACACAAAAATCCAGTTTAAATCACAGATTTCTCTCGGCGGGAAGCGTGTCTGGCTCAGTAGAGCAGTTTATTAAGTGTTTCCTTCATATTGCTTTATGCTTTCATGATCATCTTCAACAGTTTTCAGCCACTGTCATAACAATGATAACCCACTGGTAGTGTAGCAGTAGAGTTTCTAGGCAAGACTTCTGCTGCAGTAAAAAAAGAAAAAGCTGACAAAATGCTAACCTCGCTATAATGAAAATTAAAAACCATTTGGCTGGCATTCTGTTTTTACTGATGGTCTTTTCTGATTTGCCATGCAAGTACAACATGATATACAGTAATGCTTGATATTGTAGATTTGTAGGGAATGTTTGTATGTATGGTGAGCAACACGTAAACTAGTGGTACTACTGTCTGATTCCACACAACGGTATCATTGCTAGGGCACATACTGTATGTATTGCAGCACTAGTGCAGGAGTTGGGCACCGGTTGGTGCTAGTAAAAATAGAGGTAATTTACATTAACAATGTTTTACTATCCACCTTTTGCGCAATTTTCAATGTTCGATTTTATTTGATTAGCCGCACCCAGGCTATGCATATACATAGGTTAGGATTTAGTTAGTGTTAGGCCCCTCCCATGGAGGATCGACTTCTTCGCAGTGGGAGGGACGAGTGCTTACAGGAAACTAACATCCTCCTCCAGTGGTAGACAGGTCATGTGTATGCTCGGTGTGTATTATATCCCACAAGTGGGGCTTGCACTCTTTTGCAGGTAGGCACTTGCCTGTTTTTAAGTAGCGCTGTTCATTTCCTTGCTATGTACTAATTTAATTTGTTTTTGGTCAGCTGCTCCCACTTAGAAGCTCTGCATATACACCAAAAGCATGGCTGTTGTTTGGGTTCAAGGTGCGTTTGTAGTTTCTGGGGGGGCTCAGCGCACCTCTGATTGGAGGCCATTCAGAGGCGGCCTGGTGTTGCGCTGATCCACCTTTTGCGCAATAGTTGGGGAGAGACCTGTGGACTTCCAGCCGCTTACTGGGGGCAGGGGCCACATTGAAACTAGAACTGGCCCTAGACACAGCCACTCAGCATTTAGTACTTTACATATATGTGTCTGCACAGTCACCCAGCACATGACCTTGTATGTCTGAACCACCTGAACCACCACTCAGCACTTAGTCCTATATGTATGTGTCTGTACAATCACCCCACACATGACCCTGTATGTCTGGACGGAAGCAGGAGATTTGGGCGCATGAGACAAGTGGACAAAAAGGGCGCCCCATTCACTCCCATTATAAATATCGTTTACCGGGCGCCGAACAGGGAAAAAAAGGCGCCGGAGATTATTAACGTTTTAACAAACGACGCCCGGAGATTTTTAAGGATTTATAACTATGTTTGTGATGATTTAACTTTACAAAATGAGTCCGTGACGAATAACGTTTATAAAGATACTAAATCACTATTTCTAAAACATTTCTAAAACATTATTATTCACCCAAAAAAATTAATTACATTTTTTTATTTACAATTTTTAATTATTAATGTCTGTAAAACATTATTATCCATAGGGGGTCTTAGGTTTAGGCACCAACAGGGGGGTCTTAGGTTTAGGCACCAACAGGGGGGTCTTAGGTTTAGGCACCAACAGGGGGGGTCTTAGGTTTAGGCACCAACAGGGGGGGTCTTAGGTTTAGGCACCAACTGGGGGGTCTTAGGTTTAGGCACTAACAGGGGGGTCTTAGGTTTAGGCACCAACAGGGGGGTCTTAGGTTTAGGCACCAACTGGGGGGTCTTAGGTTTAGGCACCAACAGGGGGTCTAGGGGTTAGGGATAGGTACAGGGAGGGTTTTAACAAACGTAAATATAAGTTTCAGTTTACGAATACGGAAGATTAACGTTTTAAGAATTGTCGATCTCATACACATTATTTAGTGATTTATTTATTCTTAAAACACTATTTCTAAACGAAATTCTACACAATATTTCAATAAACGATAATACTGTTTATCGTTTACACCACGCGCCCTTTTTTCCCGACGCCCTTTTTTGATGTACGCTGTCTGGACCACCACTTAGGGCTTAGTCATATATATCTGTGTCTGTACAATCACCCCACACATGACCCTGTATGTCTGGACCACCACTCAGGGCATAAGCCCCGTCTACACGGGAAGATGTTGTGGCGATCCTGCGGATCGCCTCTTCCGCGTCCCCGCACGTACCCGCCACGTCCCCGCCGGCGCCGCTTATCTTCTGCTCGATTCTCTGCCATTGTCCCCTCGCCGGGAGCGAGCAGGGAATCGGCGGAAGCAAGATCCGTCCTGTCGGATCTTATCAATCGAGCCGCATCAGCGGCTCGATTGATAAGGAGCATCGTGGCCGCATCTACGCGTGTAGATGCGGCTTTAGTCATATATCTCTGTGTCTGTACAATCACCCCACACATGACCCTGTATGTCTGTACCACTACCACTACTCAGCACTTAAGCCTGGTACACACTTTCAATTATGATTGGCCAAGGACTGACCAAATTTACCACCTCCATATGAGGGTTTACCTACACAATCTGCTCACAGTATTCATTATCTGTTGACCTTCATACTACATGGAGGTGGTAAAATTGATCAGTGACTGGCCAGTCACTTTAGTCCTATATGTCTGTATCTACACAGCCACCCAGCACATGACCCTGTATGCCTGCACCACCACTCAGCACTTAGTCCCAAATGCCTGTGTCAGTACAGCCACTCAGCAGAAGATAAGGCCAGAGGCCAGAGAGGACAGTGACACCTAGTGGCTGCAGCGGGAGTGCCAGAGAGACCCGACGGGGGAGAGGTAAGCCTGTTACTGCAGACATGCTGATGTGCAGATCTGGATGAAAGGATACAACCAGGGGAGCACAGGAGGGGGGGCTGGTGGAGGAGGAGTAAGGAAGAACTCCGGACCCTTCTACCCCATAATTACACCATTGCCTCTTTTCCCATCTTTGGGCAGTATTCACACAACCAGCACTGCAATCTTATCACTATGTAAAGATATAAAGAAAATTGTGAGTATTTCAGGTGCCTCTTTTATATTTTTCTTTTGTACTATGAGGCTGATTTGTTTCATACTGCACTAAGCGGGTGGTTATAAGTTCACTGTAATCTTACAAATCCCATGGCTTTATTTTACAATGAATTAGGAACCCTGCAGACAATCCATTAACATCTTCATTCATAACTTTGAAAAGGACAATATAAAAACTGCTGAAAGCTCACAGTGTCATTTAATGAAGAATACGGCCAAAATGTTCATTATCTCGCTCTTCTGCTGACTCATTCAGCCTGCTATTAATGAAACTCTATTTTATTAGGCAAAAAAAGCAGCCCAGAGATGTATATCAGGAAAGAAGAACAACATTATCAATTTACTGGTATAAGCAGTGACTGAGGAATCTGTCTCACTGTACTGCTGCTCTATGAAGAGAATAGCGGGCAGCCTGGGTGTCGGTCTATTATTTAAGCTCCAAGCACAAAGCTGTAACATGTGCAGGATGCTTATAATCTCATGGCAACTTGTAACCTTAAAGATCTATTTATAACTGGTACAGGGTCAGTCTACAAGACACTCTGGTTTGTAGTAACATGGCTGCTGGATGGTAAGGAGCTGAAAGGGGAGCTAGACAAGAGCTTTTCCTGTTTTCTACAAATCTGATCATCTGCGTGTAGGAACACAACAATGTGGGCTGTCCTGAGGACAAGAGGTGGCCTGGCTGATATATATACTACAGTGGCTTGCAAAAGTATTCGGCCCCCTTGAGGTTTTCCACATTTTGTCATATCACTGCCACAAAAATGAATTAATTTTATTGGAATTCCATGTGAAAGACTAATACAAAGTGGTGTATACGTGAGAAGTGGAACGAAAATCATACAGGATTCCAAACATTTTTACAAATCAATAACTGCAAAGTGGGACATGCGTAATTATTTAGCCCCCTTTGGTCTGAGAGCAGTCAGTTGCCCATAGACATTGCCTGATGAGTGCTAATGACTAAATAGAGTGCACCTGTGTGTAATCTAATGTCAGTACAAATACAGCTGCTCTGTGATGGCCTCAAAAGTTGTCTAAGAGAATATTGGGAGCAACAACACCATGAAGTCCAAAGAACACACTAGACGGGTCAGGAATAAAGTTATTGAGAAATTTAAAGCAAGCTTAGGCTACAAAAAAGATGTCCATAGCCTTGAACATTCCACGGAGCACTTTTCAAGCGATCATTAAGAAATGGAAGGAGTATGGCACAACTGTAAACCTACCAAGACAAGGCCGTCCACCTAAACTCACAGGCCGAACAAGGAGAGCGCTGATCAGAAATGCAGTCAAGAGGCCCATGGTGACTCTGGATGAGCTGCAGAGATCTACAGCTCAGGTCGGGGAATCTGTCCATAGGACAACTATTAGTCGTGCACTGCACAAAGTTGGCCTTTATGGAAGAGTGGCAAGAAGAAAGCCCTTGTTAACAGAAAAGCATAAGAAGTCCGGTTTGCAGTTTGCCACAAGCCATGTGGGGGACACAGCAAACATGTGGAAGAAGGTTCTCTGGTCAGGTTAGACCAAAATGGAACTTTTTGGACAAAATGCAAAACGCTATGTGTTGTGGAAAACTAACACTGTACATCACTCAAAACACACCATCCCCACTGTCAAATATGGTGGTGGCAGCATCATGCTCTGGTGGTGCTTCTCTTCAGCAGGGACAGGGAAGCTGTTCAGAGTTGATGGGAAGATGGATGGAGCCAAATACAGGGCAATCTTGGAAGAAAACCTCTTGGAGTCTGCAAAAGACTTGAGACTGGGGCGAAGCTTCACCTTCCAGCAGGACAACGACCCTAAACATAAAGCCAGGGCAACAATGGAATGGTTTAAAAAAAACATATGCATGTGTTAGAATGGCCCAGTCAAAGTCCACATCTAAATCCAATCGAGAACCTGTGGCAAGATCTGAAAACTGCTCTTCGCAAACGCTGTCCATCTAATCTGACTGAGCTGGGGCTGTTTTGCAAAGAAGAATGGGCAAGGATTTCAGTCTCTAGATGTGCAAAGCTGGTAGATATATACCCTAAAAGACTGGCAGCTGTAATTGCAGCAAAAGGTGGTTCTACAAAGTATTGACTCAGGGGGCTGAATAATTACGCACACACCACTTTGCAGTTATTTATTTGTAAAAAATGTTTGGAATCATGTATGATTTTTGTTCCACTTCTCACGTGTACACCACTTTGTATTGGTCTTTCACGTGGAATTCCAATATAATTAATTCATGTTTGTGGCAGTAATGTGACAAAATGCAGAAAACTTCAAAGGGGCCGAATACTTTTGCAAGCCACTGTATATAGTAACTGGAAAGATAGCAAGAAAACTGCAAAGCCCACTACATTTGCATTTGTGTATTTATTGGCATCACATTATCAGTTCACACCAGGGGTGTCACAATAGCCCACACAGCCGCAAGTGGGGGGCAGGGGCTGAGGGGACCCGGTCCTGAGGTGCAGAGTAAAGCAGCAGTGGTGCTTCATACATTCCTTTTCCCCATGTAGTTGCCGTGCAACCTATCACCCAGTGGCTCGCAGTGTCAGGAGCTGGTAGGTGATTGGCTGCACAGCAGCTACACTGAAAATAAAGTGAAGATGACATGTACCAGAATGAGCTACAGTATGAAGCTATGCTGCTGCACTACTCTGCTAGACCTGAGAGGGTCAAACATGGGGGAGCACCATGTGTGTGTGTGGGGGGGCTGCCAAATTTTGTGCAGGGGCTCCTGGGATAGTTAACTAATGCACTTGGTTCACTCCTGTAATGAAAGATTTTACTTGGACTGGTTTATTAAAGCAACAGATCCTGAAGCCTTCTCCAAGGGAAATCTAGCTCATCCAGCAAACGAAACTGGATTTTGTGACCAAACGGTCTATGGTTATTGGGTAAGATAGGACTACTACACTAGCTGTCACTGAGCTTATATTAGGGACACATGCAGCAGACAACAGACCTAGAAACACCAGGCAATTATTGAAGGAAAGTCTGTCTGGGCTCAGTGCTGTCCATAAGTCCTGTTCCCTGATTTAGGGGAAGCAGAGGCTGTTATCTCTCCTTTTATTAAGGAATTTAATGATAACAAAATCTTTTCAGGTAGTGTGGCAGCCACAACTCTAGAGAAAAACTTTATTGTCGTCATTGCTGATGCTTGTTCTGCTAATCTTGTAAATAAAGTTACATCCAGAGCAGAGCCTCCGTGATCTGCAGCATCACTTTTTTCACTTTATAGGTAGTCAAAAGGGAATCTTCATTTTACTTGCAAATCTCTGTTTGCATATGTGGTAGATTAAGGAGGCCCTTCCTTCATTTATGAAGGTAAGTATGTGTATTTATCATGTAAATCTATTATATAAGCCACGTATTACTCCCTTATCAGTTGATTTCATGCCTCTGATTTCCAACATTTTGTATACAACCACTTTCTCTAAACACAGCCTGTATTATGTATTGTGTACTACTGAACAACTGTTTTGGCACTATGTTTCTCTCCTTGATATCTACAAACCCTCACCTGTGCTTATAACCCCATGTGCAAGATTTAGTCATTTATCTGTGATCTGTAGTCAGGCCTGAACATTGTTCTCTACAAATTGATTCTTCCTCATTTCTTTGCCCAGGGGGCAGAGAGAGCATTCATAGAAAAACTTAATAGGGCATAAAAATGATAAAAACTGATCATCCTTATGTAAAAGGTTTACTGACATAATTTGAAGAAGTGATATTTTAACTGATGTACAGCTCACACAGTGTACCGGCTAATGTAGACTAGTTAACATAGACAAAACATTGCTGAATAAAAAGTCCTCACACTGTTGAACCTTAACCCCTGAATCATGTCATAAACATACCTGGCAGACCTGCATCAGTGGTCAGTGTGAGGGTCCCTTGTAGGTAGCTGGGGAACAGTTCATATCCATTGGTCTGCGCAAAACTGCACCAAATCGCTGCTCCCTACCATTCTAACAGCATGAGTGTCCCAAGCAATGATATTTAGCTGAGAAAAAATCAGACACATAGGACTGCTATTTTATCATGCTGGTCACATGGGGATGCCTGATGCCTCTACTGACATCACACTATGATCTGAACTGACCATAAACTATTGATTTGCGTGACTGTATGTCTGAGTATGACGTGTCTTATAAAATGGACAGATCTGAACAGGACATATGCTCTGTCACCATCCAGGTTACAAACCTGTTGTAGTATGGATCCTTACATTTGTACAAGACGTTTTTGTAAAAGTCCTGGTGTTGTCTCCTAAACTGTACCATAGAGGACCACCCTAATCCATTGGATCTGTAATGTTTAGGCAAATCTTGATAAATCAGTTTGAATTTAATGTAGGTGATGCTGCCTATGTTGCAGCAGCTTCTCCGGACATTTTTTACATGTTTCAATAAAATAGAAAATCAAACAGGATATATAATATTAGATTTAAAAAGTGGACTTTGCTAAAGCACAGTTGCATTGTTATTGCAATGTTAGGTGAAAACCCCCTTCACAAATTAATTTTATCCTCTTGAGGACTGCAGGGCTAAACGCCCCAAGTGACCAGGCCATTGTTAGTAAAATTGGCCACTGCAGCTTTAAGGCCCGCACAATACAGCACACAAGTGATCTCCCCCCACCCCCCTTTTCTCCCCACCAACAGAGCTCTCTGTTGGTGAGGTCTGATCGCTCCCCCATGTTTATTTTTTTTTTATAAATATTTATGTCCATTTTTATTTTTTTTTTAAAACCCCTGTTTCTTTAACTATCTCCCCTCCCTCCCCACACCCAGCCAATTGCGGCGATTAGCTGTCATAGGCTTCTGCCTATGAGAGCCGATCGCTCTCTTGTCCCCCAGGGGGACAACCGTGTGACACGGCTGTCCCCAGTACAGCGGTGCTGCCGATCGCAGCGCTGTACATGATCGCCGTCTAACAGTCTCCCAAGCGGCAATAGCCGCTCAGAGACTGAAGGCGGGGTGGAGCTCCGCCCCCCAAGCAGGAGATGCGCGCGCAGCGTGCGCGCGATCTCCTGCATTAGCTGGCCCCATGACTTTACGCCAATTGGCGTTAGGTGGTCCTGGGGCTGCCGCTGCGGCCACGCCCATCGGCGTGACGTGGGCGGAAAGGGGTTAAGAGATGATATCTAAGATCAGGAGTGTAACTAGACTTAATACGGCCCCGTAGCAAAAATGATAGCACGGGGCCCCCTCGGTCCCTGAACCCCATGCAGGTCACATGATAGGAAGACAGCGAATAGCAGTAGAGAGTGTTCTGCTGTTAAGCAGTGTCTGGAAGCAGGAAAAAAAATTACACATGCTTCTGCACATGGCTTTTGTGAGTGAACAGAGACTTTTTTTGCTAACTGGCTGCACTTGCGGTTGTGGAGAGGGAGGAGGAGGGGCCCCCAAATCTTCCGGGCCCCCTGCGATGGCAGGGGTCGCAGGGGTGATTGTTACGCCCATGTCTAAGCTCTGCAATGACTACTTCAAATGTTTATGAAGAAATAAGTTTAACAAAGCTTTATTTAAACCTTCATCTGAAATGAAAGAAGGTAAAGGACATTTCACAGCTCTTATTAGGGTTGTATATACTAATATAAGGCTCATAAAGCACCATGTTACATTTAATATAAATCCATGGCACAGTGAATCTCATTTGCAGCAATGTCGTGCCAGGTGCCAGAATGTGACTTACAAGGAGAAATTGTCAGGGCAGACTATATTCAGAGTTCTGGATCTTGTTCAAAATACAGGATTACTCCTCTGAATGTTGTCAAATGATTAAAGCTCCCAATATCTTACTTTATGGTTCAGGATAACCTTGCATCAGCAAGAAACATATGAAAGCTTACAGTCAGCCTTTATATTGAAGAAATGAGAATACTTAAATAGGAACTGTAGTGAAAATAACATAATTTATAAAAACGCTTATTTTTTTAGAATATTAAATTATGGGTTATTTAGTCAGTGTTTGCCCATTGTACAATCTATTCTCTCCCTGATTTACATTCTGAAATGTATCACTGGCGGTGACATCTTTAGTCCTATCAGGTGATCTGTACGGAATGTTCGTTACTGAGAGTTCTATGCAGAAGGAGGGATATACTTTTTTACTTGGCAGTTGAAAAAGACGTTATTTCCCACAATGCAAAAAGGTTCACAGACAGCAAACTGTCAGGACCATGGTCATGACATCACACTGTGGGAGGGGTTTCATCACAATGTCAGCCATACAGACCCCCCAATGATCGTTTTTAGAAAAGGAAAAGATTTCTCCTGGGAAAGGGGGAATGAAGTCCAATCCTTGATTAAAGTTTTCACAACAACTCATAACAGAACATAAAAAAAATATTCAGGATACCCATTTATATTTGTTTTAGCATTAAAACACTTTTTATATCTATATACTACTGTATATTGGTATGCAACTCTGCCCTCCCTGTGATGTTTGGCCTAGGCTATGATGTCAAACAGCCATGTACCGCAGAGCACTGAAAAATCATACACAATTTTTTTTTTAAATTGGGATTGCGGCAATATATTGCAGCAATTTTTGTGCAAGTCGATAGAAGAGTTTTTTAAAAATGAAAATGACCCACAAAACGCTCTCTGGTGTCACAGGGCCCGCCGACAGAGATCAGCGCTACACAAATAATTTTGTCATTTAATGCTGTTAAAAATATTATATTTCCATTTCACTCTGCACAGATTGGTGGTAAGGCTGTAATCTGGGCAGCCTTACAGAGAATCACCTGGCAAAATGTAAGAAAAAAAATGTAAAAACCCTACAGTCCATGAGGAATTTTATCTCAGCTCCCAGGATCGTAGTTAAAGAGAACCTGTACAGAGTAAAATTATTTAAAATAAACACGAGGTAACTTCAAATAAACATTACATAGTTACCTTGCCATCAGTTCCTCTCAGAAACTCTCCATTTTCTTCTTACAGTGATCCCTTCCAGTTCTGACAACATTTTGTCAGAACTGAAATATATCAGTTGCTGTCAGTTATATATCAGTTGCTGTCAGTTACAGCTGAGAGGAGAACTGATGTGTCCATGTTACCCTATGGCTCAAGTGGGCAATGTTACAGTTTAACTGTGTGCTGACCAGAAAGCTGTTATGGTGCAATGGCCATTTTCAAAATGGAGGACGGAGAATTCCATTGATCACAGTGGACAAACAGGACGCAGGAGAGGAGAAAGAGATTGAGGAGTAGACTACACAGGAGGTAAGTATGACTCGTGTATGCTGATTTTGAATTTTAATTTTCAGTTCAGGTTTTAGCTTATAACTCTTCATATTCAATGAGGCCTATAGACCTGGGGTACAAACATATAAATCTATAAGTCTTAAAACCATTTTTTATATAATAACCTTAATTGAAAAAAAAGGAAATAGGAGGTATAGAATTGATAGAAGATTAGAACTCAGCCGAAGCCGGGAGAGTAAAGAGAGAGAAAGAAGAAAAGGTAAGAAAAGAGAAGAAAGAATGGATGCTCCACAAATACAGATTCCAGGCCTCACAATGTCTGCACTCTGGCAGTAAGGCCTAGGACTAACTAGAGGCCATGGTATTAATTGCAAAATCACTTGCGAATTCCAAATTGCGGAAGTACCACAATTTTTAAAGAGATTGTGATTTGGCTGGGCCAATCGCAAAATTGCAGCATGCATCGCCGCGATTGCAACGCTGCTTTGGAACCACCCCCATAGGGTTCCATTGGTGCAGCAGATCGGCCAGTGTTGCAAAAGCGGTGTTAGTGGGCTCTCAGCATTACATTTGTTTCCAAACCATGAACAAAAAGTGTTTTTCCTTGCACAATATAAAAATTAAACCGCAGGGATCACATGTGATACTCATGTTCACGGGAAAGCTCACTCTGGTCCCCAGTCAGGGCCGGTTTTAGTAACAGTGGAGCCCCCTTTGTCTTTATGGAAGCACTGGCCCTGTCCCCAGTTAGTAGTAAGTCTACAGAGACTATGTCCATCTAGTGATGTCTATCCATATAATTCTGAACACTATTCTGCTGAATTGGTAGAAACCTCGCTAATTACATCTACATCACAGAGTCAGAAGCACTAAAGAAACAACAGATAATAAAACAAGCAGTGGAAATTGGAATCTTTTTTCTGTGATCAATAACAACTATCCAGCAGTGGCTGGATAATGTACTGGTTAAGGGCTCTGCCTCTGACACAGAAGACTTGGGTTTAAATCTCGGCTCTTCCTGTTTAGTAAGCCAGCACCTATTCAGTAAGGAGACCTTGGGTAAGACTCCCTAACACTGCTACTGCCTATAGACCGCGTCCTAGTGGCTGCAGCTCTGGCGCTTTTTAGTCCGCTAGGAGAAAAGCGCAATATACTGTAAATGTTGTTATATGTCTTATCTACCCATGGGTTCATTTTCACATTAAAGTTCTGCTTCAAGTGGTATCTCAAATGTACATTCAACTCTCTGAATACAATTTATTTAGGCTTTGTACTACAACTTAATACAGTACTACAAACCACCATGACATTCACTGCCTCACCCACTAATCCTTGTGTTTCCTTCCCTTTTGTTTCCTCCCCACTACCCTCTAGATTGTAAGCCCGCAAGGGCAGGGACCTCCTCCTAGTATTTCTCATACTGATGTTATTTTAACATATGTACATGTACCAACTACACATCACCTATGTATGTATCTGTATTTATTCTATACAATGTTATGACTGTACGGTGTCTTGTATTTCTTATGTATATTTGCTCCCCATTATTTGTTTGTATTATGTACAGCGCTACGGAAGATGCTGGCGCTATATAAATAAAAAATAATAATAATAATAATAATTCAGCGCCTCCTGGAGCTTTTCTAAGAGGCAGAAATTTAGTACAGTTTAATAAAACACAATTCTAACATGCAGTAGCCATAGAACATGCCGAGTAACAAACCTTCTTAAAGAGACACTGAAGCGAAAAAAAATATATGATATAATGAATTGGTTGTGTACTATGAATAATTACTAGAAGATTAGCAGCAAAGAAAATATTCTCATATTTTTATTTTCAGGTATATAGTGTTTTTTCTAACATTGCATCACTCTATAATATGTGCAGATTACACAACACTCAGCATTCAAAATGAGTCTTTCAGAGCAGTCTGTGAAGTAATGAACTCTCCTCTAGCAGAGGAAAAGTAAACAGTTCAATTACAGTTGAGATAATAAAAGTCAGATAACAGCCCTCTCCACGACTAAGTTAGTCGGAGAGCTTAAAGAGACTCCGTAACAAAAATTGCATCCTGTTTTTTATCATCCTACAAGTTCCAAAAGCTATTCTAATGTGTTCTGGCTTACTGCAGCACTTTCTACTATAACAGTCTCTGTAATAAATCAATGTATCTTTTCCCTGTCAGACTTGTTGTCGGCCTGTGTCTGGAAGGCTGCCAAGTTCTTCAGTGTTGTGGTTCTGTGATGAATCTCCCCCCTCCAGGCCCCTCTCTGCACACTGCCTGTGTGTTATTTAGATTATGGCAGCTTCTCTCTTCTCTCTTATCTTTTACAAGCTGGATAAATCGTCCTCTGAGCTGGCTGGGCCTTCACATACTGAGGAATTACACACAAGGGCAAAGCTGTTTGCAAGAAGAAAAGAGCAGCCTGAAACTTCAGTGCATGAGAGATGCAGAAAGAAACACACAAATGATCTCTTGAGATACAAAAGGAAGAGTGTATACAGCCTGCTTGTGTATGGATGTATTTTCTATGTGTGAACATACTGTACATCAACCTACTTCCTGTTTTGGTGGCCATTTTGTTTGTTTATAAACAAACTTTTTAAAACTGTTTTCAACCACTTTTAATGCGGCGGGGAGCGGCGAAATTGTGACAGAGGGGAATGGGAGATGTCCCCTAACACACTGGTATGTTTACTTTTGTGCGATTTTAACAATACAGATTCTCTTTAATAGCTTTTTTGCATAGAGATAACAACTGGAGTTTCTCAACTCTTCCTGTACTGGAAACAATTAGACTGATGTATCTGATCTTAATGTTTTATTTCTTAGCTGTACTACACATACAAATCATAATATCATCATTTTTTTTCGCTTCAGTGTCTCTTTAAGATGGTAAAAGCAGGTCCACTGATCACAAATATAGAGCGGCTTATCTTTCTCTTTTATATCAAGTGCTTCATTTTCTTCAATAAAATGGAGATATTCATCTGACTGGAATGTCTTAATTTCCTGCAATGGCAAATAGCAATTCATATAAACTCCTAATCTGAAAGGAAGTCTGCAAAAATAACATTGGGTGGAAAAGGATAATACTCCATATGCAGAAGACCACCACACACTCTACCATATCACTAACCAGGGAGTCAAACCAGGAGCCCCCAGCCCATACGGGTAATATAATTCAATGATAAGCTAATGACCCTGGATTTCAAAAGTAATGCTGCTTAATTGCATAAAATTACCACAACTCAAAATAGTACAAAGTTTTGGTCAAAGAAGACTTCTCTCAAATGCATTTGACCTGAAATGTCTTGTTTGACTGAAACAATGTGCTATTTTGAGTTGTGGTACCATCATGCAATAAAACAGTATTGCTTTTAAAATCCAGATGGCCTCCCAGGTCATTTGTTTATAGTTTGCAAAAGGATAACACCTCACCTCAAGCCATAAAGAGAACCTGTAGGGTTTGAATAATATTACACAGGCCGCAAGGCTGTATACTGCATAGCTTTGCCACCAGAACAGTGTCTGAATAGCTCCGGTTAGTCCTACTGGATTTGCATAGACATCCCCTTCCACGCACCCCAAATGCTGATGTCTAGACAACCAAATGATTCAGGGTAATTAACCTCTAGATGGCTTTGCAATCTACATATCAGAATCAGAATAATTTATTTCGCCAAGTACAACAGGGGTTGTACCCGGAATTATTTTTGGCACATACAGGGTCGGTGATGGTACATTCACATACAGTCAGGTACAGTATAATATACATAAGTAGGCATTATATATATACAGGACACATAACTATAGTGGAGGACTCATGTGGAAGTCTGGAGTGCTATGTGAGTGGAGCGACCACATCTACCTGCGGCGCTCAACAGCTCTGCAGCCATTTCCAGATGCCCTGCAGTTGTCCCGGAAGAGAATGGATAGAGAGAAGAAGAGAGGATAGACAGAGAGAGAAAAAAAAAAAGAGTTCCCCTGGGGCTACAGGTCGAAGCACCCCATGCGTACATTTGCTGCAGTGGCCATTCCACGTGTGTGGCTTCCTGAGAGGGGCTATAGCCCCGACTTGCTGCCCAGACCGAGATTGGTCAGGAGGCCCCAAATCCGTTAGATGGTGGGTGCAGACAGAGGGGGCCCTGGTGCTCCTGGGAGCAAAATACTGTGCTCTGTTGGAGGTGAACTAGGGCCTTCCAGAGTCCAAGAACTGAGTGGACTGGTGGAAGAGCACCAGTCCGCCGAGTGGACCCTGTGGCTGCACTGTGCTGCCGATGCCTGTGCCCCACAGAAGGGCCCAGTGGTAGGCCCTGGGCCAGTGGCTGGCTCAGCAAGTGGGCAGGAGATTGGGGGCAGCAGCAGATGGAGCCATGTTCAGTGCAAAGGCACGAGAGAGGACAGATCAGGCTTTTTCCAGTGGCCGGGATGGAGCAGGACAGGGAGCATGGGTGAGCGGTGGAACACATACCCCTTCAGGCCGCGTGGAGCGACCTGCTTGTTCCTTGTTCCTATGGCATCCCTGGGCGGTGATGTAGTCCATGTGGTGAGGAGCTGGAGGAGCCGGAAGAGTGGTGTAGATCCAGCAGCCTCTGGGCCCTTGGTTTACGGCAGCGTGTGGTTGCCCCCAAGTTGTAGCTGCCCCACGTGGGATCCTGCAGGTCTCCATCCTCCCGTTCACGTGATCTAGATGTGGCAGGCGGCGATGGAAAAGGCTTCCTCTGTTCGCTGGTTAGAGTGGATGATGCACGCAGCAGCGGGAGCAGGAACAGTCCGGGCGGTGGTGATGGGAGAGCACGAGGGCTTGAACGGCTGACTGCTCGATCAGCTGGCAGCCCGCAGCCCAATATCTGAACCAGGTGCCGTGTTGAGCAGTCTCCGCTTGTCTTCTCCTGTGTCCCGCATCCTCCCCTGTAAATTAGAGGGGATTAGGGAGTAGAGGCCAGAGAAAAAGGACAGAAAGGATAAGAAAAGGCCAGAGCCCTGTGGCCGTGGCTACCGGTGCGGCGCCACCTGCGGGACTGCCCAGATTTTGGAGGGCTCTCCTGCTATCCCGGTATGACCCCCCCCCCCTCCCAGTGTCCTGGCCAGCAGGGGGCAGAGAGGTTGAAAAAAAATGATCAAGGCGCCAGCCGCGCCGATGTGGGATGCGGGATGCCTGGCATCACTTTTCTCCCTTGGAATGTGACCCCCTGTGTCCCCCCTGCTAGCAGAGTGTGGAATGAAGCGGGCTGTCATATTACCGTCCATCCACGTGTACCGGCATTCGACTTCACTCTGCTTCCTGTGATGTCACAGGAAGCAGAGAAGAGCCAGATGCCGGTACTGTGGATGGACGGTAAGATGACAGCCCGCTCCGCTCCGCACTCTGCTAACAGGGGGGACACAAGGGGGGCACCTTCCGAGAAAGAGAGGAAGTAATGTCATGTCAGGCATCCCACATCGGCGCGGCTGGCGCCTCGATCATTTTTTTTATTTACTTCTCTCCAGTGGCACCCTCCTCCCCACTCACGGCCATCCTCACCCTCCTCCCCACCCATGGGCACCCTCGCCCTCCTCCACACCCACGGGCAGGGTATATGAGGGGTTATTCATTAAAAAACAAAAAATTCTTCAAAAATCTGTAGCGAGACAGATTGGATCGCTAATGAATGTAACAGGGCCTCTTAGTGGATACCGCCTCCAGTAGCACCCTGCCTCCCAAAATTATGCAGACACCAGTCTCAATGCGAAATTACGCGTTGAAAATTACGCTTACGGTATTTTCAATTACAATTTTAGGGCCTGTTTCCACTACACGCAGATTCTGCATGCAGAAAACTGACTCCAATGAATGCCTATGGGCCTGTTTCCACTGAACGTGATTTTTCTGATGCAGATTTCCCATAGGCATTCATTGGAGTCAATTTTCTGCATGCAGAATCTTCGTGTAGTGGAAACCGGCCCTTAATGGCAATTACGCTACCATAATTTCGCATCGTAATAGCAAATTTCGCATGCGTAATTATAGTAACGCGAAATTTCGAAACTTTCGGCTCAACACTAGTTACGGTATACTATTAAATAGCATCACACAGTTTCTGCACACCCATGATGCGAATCCTCCATGGCGTAAACACTGCTCGCTGCTACATCATTATGCTAGCTCCGCCCATACAATGTCATGTCCACCCCCGTCCCAGGTTGAAACAACAAAAATCTGGTCACTCTATACAGTTCCGAATGGCAGGCTATGGCAAAAGAGTCCTGACATACACTGTCCAGTGTTTGTTGTAAGAGGAGTGGTATGACTCCCAAACCTCTCAGCCAGGTTAGTGCCCCTCTATCACTGCAAAGATAATTCCTACCATGAGGTGCAGGGCCAGTCCCTTAGAATGGTCAGTCAGCAGTTGTAGAACTCGCAGGCAGCAGTTTTGAGGAGACTGAGATTCACAATCTTTGTAATCAAGCTAAAATGGTTCCACACGGCTTTTACAATCCAGACTCCACCAACCTCACAGGTTCACACAGTTCTGGTCCGGCAGCTGTATCCTTTCACTGAGATTCAGCAGCAAGATTCAGCTCAGAGTGCAGAAATCTGTGTCACAGGATCCCTTCTTCACACTCAGCAATCATATGGAAGCCAGTCTGATGGATTTAGGCCTGAAAATCATGTCTCAGTAACTCCAGACCTCTCTCCCAGGCTCTAGACCAGGGGTCCCTAAACTTTTTCGGTCAAGGGCCGGGTCACCATACTTCAGACTGCTGGGGGGCCGAAACGTACATAAAATGATGTTGAAAAACATTACATTGAGTCTAGGTATTGATTCCCCCAATCATGCCTGGAGGAGAACTCCCAGCAGCAGCCATTCAGCCATGTGGTGCCCGAAGAACGTATTTGTGCACCAGACAGTGAAGCATAAGCAGGTGACAACCTGCCATCCTGTTAGACAGCAGTGTCACCTGATGCAGAATTGGATTGGAAGCCAGTGAATTACTACTCGCTGGCTTCTACAGTATGTGGATGGGTGGAGCCAGCACTGCTATTCTATATGCGGGATGCCAATATTTTAGGTGCAGTGGGCCACATCTATAAGTAATGCATTATGTGTTTGGGGGCCAGTGAAAAAGCCTTGGGGGGCCGCATTCGGCCCTCGGGCCTTAGTTTGAGGACCACTGCTCTAGACACACCAGCCACACCTCAGCTCCCAGAAGCCTCTGCCCACTCCAGCCTCTCTTCCAGAATTCTCTGCTGTCTTAAAGGAACTTTCCCCCTCTATAGGGAGCAGTATATAACATAACAATAACAATACATTATATGGTGTTACAAATCTTTATGGTAGGCATGACTAGGGGGTGTGTTGGGGGTGTGGTTAGGGTTGTGGCCTAAGTGTCCCGATTTCCCAAAAAATGTTGGGAGGTATGATGTAATACGACAAATGTTATACCATACATATTATATAGCAACTTTGAATTCCCAAAAACTTTAACCTCAGTAATAGTGTTTTATATATTAATCTACCCAAGAAATATTTTTTTTATTTGCAGTTGTTTTCCAAACGTATACTGATATATATATATACTATATCATGATTATTTAATACCTTACAGGGTGCATAGAACCCTGTCCATCCTTCTCTGGCTCACCAAAATCTTACAATCTTACAGTCCTCACATGCAGGGACATCTGTATAACATCTACTGCCAGGAAATTTTAAGTGATACTGAGAGAGGAGCTGGCGGACTCAGTGAGCAGCAGTCAGCTGGACACTGATGCTCTGCTGCTGTTACCAGCCTGTGTGAGCTTCAGCCTCCTCCAGTCCTTCCTCACCTCAGGCTCAGTGTCACCTGTGTGCCAGTCCAGTGCCCAACCTCGCTGTGGCATTGGCAAGCTTTATTTTGGAGAGGGAAGTCCACGTCCGACACAGAAAATAGGACCTGAGTACCAGGGATAACAACAACTCACTGTGCCACAACCCACCCACCAGTGCCACACTGCAACACCCACCCCACCCACTGTCAGCACAGCAGCAGGTGAGCAAATATGAGGAAAGATCATTACTTGATCCCTTATTTATTTATTTATTGTATTTATAAAGGGCCAACATATTACGCAGCGCTGGACATTAGTTTAGGTTACAGACAAAATTTAGGGGTGACATACAGCAAAATGACAATACCTGAATACAAGAAAGACCAGATCGTGCAGCACAGTATGAGTACAAGGTAATGCTTAGTCACTGGAGGGGAGCATGGAGATTAGGCAAGTTAGGTTTACTCAAATGCATAGCATTCTTTAACTACTCCATCCATCTCCAATGCCTTAGGGCCCTTTCACATGGGCAGCTGACAAGCGGTGAATTCACCACCTGTCAGCTGCTCTCCTGCAGCGGCCGGACGCTTGTTAGCGCTATGTACCAGCGCTGTACAGGCGCCCCCCACAGAGTGAGATCTGAGCGTGGCCGTAGCCGCATTCAGACTCAACATGTTGCGTATCTCCGCCGCTGAGTAACACGGCTGCGTATCAACGCTTGACACACGTGGTGTTACAACCTCTGCAATTTGGCTGCATTTAAATTGCAGTGGCGGGCAGCAGACGGAAGACTGAACTGCTCAGCAAGTGCGCAGTTTGGACATCTGTCTGAAAGGGGCCTGAAACTACCCTCCACTCTTCATTTGCCCATCACTAACCTACCATTTCTTTTGCCAAAAACTAACCTCACAGTCCTCTGCCTAAAGGTGCCTGTCAACTGTACAATTTATCACTAAATGTGATTTTTTTGATGCAATTTTTACAATCGAAAATATTCGGGAGGTAATTATCGATTGTTTACATTTACTGAATTATTCTTTCTTCAAATTCGATCTTAAAATCCAACTTTCAGATCGATTTTATCCTATCTAGCAATCAACCAAAGAATCGCTCCTTGTCGATTGCCTTCATAAGCAGCAAATTTTCTATACAATTCGATCATTAAAATCCCATCAAAAGATCGTATTAGGTGAAAACTTGCACCATGGGCATCTTTACACTGCCCCCCCCCCCCCCCCCTCTCTCTTTTGCCTAAAGGTGGCCACGCACCATACAATTTCTTATATTTCTTTCTGATTTAAGAATTACAATATTTTTTTCTGATTGATTGTAACATTTGAAAAACCTGACCATTGTATCACACGCGGGTTCAGTTTTTCCCCAAATATATAAAAAAAGAAAGGATTGAAAACTCCATTCTATTCATAAAAATTGATCAAAAAAATCCACCACCCCAATAGACTTTTATTGCAGTAAAATTGGATCATTTGATTGTATGGTGTGTGTGGCCACCTTAACACTAGCCTCTCCTCCCTCCCTACCCAATATTAACCTTTCCCTCAGGTTACAAAATCTACTAGGACAGTGACACAAACTTAGGCTAAAATGGGCATACACATGAATGTAAATTGTCGCGATTAGCGGCTAAGACCGATAAAAGGGGCTCCAGATAAAATAGTGGATGCTGAGCTGCCTGCTATGCAAAGTGCCGCAACAAGCTACTTGTACAAAATGACCTGGCTGTACCAAATCCTCTTTATAAATACACAAGAAGAAGAACACAATTAAACTATTTTATTACTAAAGTTTTATTCCAGTAGGTGGCAATGTAACAGCAAAACTAT
Organism: Hyperolius riggenbachi; assembly: GCF_040937935.1. Lineage (NCBI taxonomy): Eukaryota > Metazoa > Chordata > Amphibia > Anura > Hyperoliidae > Hyperolius > Hyperolius riggenbachi. Next base: position 127,233,244 of record NC_090650.1, read on the forward strand.
AGGAAGCTGTGTTCTCACTCTCTTGTTTCCATGATGTCTCATGGTGAGGAGAGGATGGAAACAGTGGAAAATTGTATACTCACCTAATGGTAATTTTCCTTTTCTGATGCATCCATGGCAGCACATTCGGTAGTGGTTCTGCCTCCAGCACCTCATAGGACCAGTAAATATTTAAATAAGCTCGAGAGGAGGAGATCGCTGTCTTTCTAACTATTAACTCACCAAATAAACGGGTGGGATCCATGTGCTACTGCTGCCATGGATGCATCAGGAAAGGAAAATTACTGTTAGGTGAGTATACAATTCTCCGCTTTCCTTATGCCTCCATTGCAGCACATTGGGATCTAACTAACAGGCGGGTCACTAGAGGGTTGGACCCCTGGCACCACCCCTGAATCTGTTGCCATGGTGCCCCGGATCCATTATAGCCTGGTGCCTGCCCCCGTGAGTCTCCTTAGCAACCCCCCTACGCAGTGTGCCGGCTCCGGCCTCCCACTATCAGATCTCAGATTGTGGCGACTGGGGAAGACAGAGCAGGACACACATATGAAGAAGTGAAATCACTTCCTGCATGTGCAACCTGGCCAGCTAAGCAAAGCCGCCAGCCCAGCAAAGCCCCCAACCCAGCAAAGCAAAGCCCCCAGCCCAGCAAAGCAAAGACCCCGGGCCCCAGCCTAGCAAAGCCCCCGGGCCCAGCAAAGCAAAGCCACCAGTCCAGCAAAGCCAAGCCCCCAACCCAGCAAAGCAAAGACCCTGGGCCCCAGCCTAGCAAAGCCCCAGGCCCAGCAAAGCAAAGACCCCGGGCCCTAGCCTAGCAAAGCACCCAGCAATGCAAAGTCACCAGTCAAGAAAAGCAAAGCCCTCAGCAAAGCAAAGCCCCAGCCCAGCAAAGCCCTGTGCCCTAGCCCAGCAAAGCAAAGCCCCCAGCCCAGAAAAGCAAAGACCCCAGCAAAGCGAAGACCCGGGGCGCCAGCTTAGCAAAGCCCCCAGCAAAGCAAAGCCCCTGGGCTTCAGCCCAGCAAAGCAAAGCCCCAAGCCCAGAAAAGACCCCAGCAAAGTAAAGACTCCGGGCGCCAGCCTAGCAAAGCCCCAAGGCCATAGCCCAAGCCCAGTAAAGCAAACCTCCAAGCTTAGCAAAGCCCCCCAGCAAAGCAAAGCTCCCAGCTCAGCAAAACCTAGTAAAGCCCCCAGTCCAGCAAAGCGCCCAAAAATGCCTCCAGCCCAACAAAGCCCTCACCCCAGCAAATTACCCAGCCCATCAAAGGCCCCAGCAAATCACCCACCAAAGCCCCAGGCCCAGCATCCAGCAAAGCCAGGCTGGCACAGCATCACTGCCAGCCAGGCCAGCACAGCACCACCGCCAGCCAGGCAGCCCAACATCACCACCAGCAAGCCCAGCATAACCGCAAGCTGAGTACAGCGCACAGGCCAGCCAGCCGAAGACAAGTCAAAAGCCAGGTGAGGGGCTAATTTATGTAAAATACTGCCAATTGAATGTATTTAAATTACACCACTGCTATGTTCATGTACATTTGGCCCAACCTATGGCCACACTCACTTTCCCATGGCATGACCACGCCCATTTGCCTATGTTTCCTCCCATGTTTCCCCTGATCCCTGTGCATCCGCATTGGGCAGAAGAAACGTTGACCTGGAAGTTTTTGTGGGCTTAGTGCGATTTTGTTGATGGAGGTGCTGGTTTTCGGAGCAGAGCCATAGCTGAACAAGACAATGGACGGAGGAAAGAAGGTGGTGAAAAGAATCTGCTGAGGTAAAGTAATGTGCCAAAATGTTTATTTTTATTGTATTCTTTGGGTCAGTTGATTTTTAAGGGGTCAGAGATTGTTAGGACTAAAGTGGTTAAAGGACAACCGAGGTGACATGTGACATGATGAGATAGACGTGTGTATGTACAGTGCCATCACACAAATAACTAGGCTGTGCTCCTTTTTTTTCTTTCTCTACCTCAAAGAGTTAAGCATCAGGTATGGAAGTGACAGTTTCTTTTCGGGTCGAGGTCGGGTCGGGACTGGGTCAGACTATAGCATAACCCTCACTGATAAGTAATTACAGCCATAAAACACTTTCCTGTCAGTAAATGGCTTCTGCGAGCAGGAAAGACATAAAAAGGGTCAATAGTTCATAGATTTGAGCTCTGGCATGCTTCAATAAAGGTGTCATTGAGCAGAGACAATGAAACTGTAAAAAATGAAAATCTAGTTTTAAATATAAAATAACACTATGAGATATCTAAAAAGGTAATTTTAGGAGAAGGATGATAGATACAATTGTTTTTCTCAGTTTATTTTCACCTCAGATATCCTTTAAAGTTAGATTACAGTGTCAAATGTTTTTAAAAGATATTAGATTTCAATTTAACAAAACTCTATGAAAAATTAATGACTCATTCAATTCTTTTTTCAATTAGCTTTAGAAACACTGTAAATACCTGTGTTTTATTTACTTGTAAAACAAATAAATTATGCCAAAATGAATTGATGAATTAATCCATGCATGAGACAGAACCAAGCTGAATGCATTGCGTTCTTGTGAACAAAAGTGCAATTTTCCTTTAACCAATACTACTAGGGATCATGGGATGTGTAGTCCTTTGTTCAACAGAAAGTTAGTGCCAGAGGCAGAATCGAGCCCTCCCAGTGGACTTCTCGGCACAGAATCCCAGTCTATTGCTGGAACTCAATAGAGTCCTATTTTGCACATTAGACATTGCTGTCGGGGTGATGAGGCTACTTACAATGCAAATTCACCACCCGTTCCTGGTTTTTTATTTTACCTCAGGTATGCTTTAATGGGGCAGATTTTAATTATACATGTCCCTTGATGTTCAGAATTACAACCCAAGCTTACTTTAAGGTAGTGTTGGGCGAACATCTAGATGTTCGGGTTCGGGCCGAACAGGCCGAACATGGCCGCGATGTTCGGGTGTTCGACCCGAACTCCGAACATAATGGAAGTCAATGGGGACCCGAACTTTTGTGCTTTGTAAAGCCTCCTTACATGCTACATACCCCAAATTTACAGGGTATGTGCACCTTGGGAGTGGGTACAAGAGGAAAAATTTTTTTAGCAAAAAGAGCTTATAGTTTTTGAGAAAATTGATTGTAAAGTTTCAAAGGAAAAATTGTCTTTTAAATGCTGAAAATGTCATGTTTCTTTGCACAGGTAACATGGTTTTTACCGCCAGGCAGTCATAAATGTAATAAAGATAAGAGGTTCAATAAACAGGGACCGGTAACGCTAACCCAGCAGCAGCAGCAGCACACGTGATGGAACAGGAGGAGGCGCAGGAGGAGAAGGCCACGCTTTTTGAGACACAACAACCCAGGCCTTGCATGAGGACAAGAAGCGTGCGGATAGCATGCTTTTTACCGCCATGCAGTCATAAATGTAATAAAGATAAGAGGTTCAATAAACAGGGACCGGTAACGCTAACCCAGCAGCAGCACAGAGCACACGTGATGGAACAGGAGGAGGCGCAGGAGGAGAAGGCCACGCTTTTTGAGACACAACAACCCAGGCCTTGCATGAGGACAAGAAGCGTGCGGATATAGCAGCAATGCTTTTTGCCGCCATGCAGTCATAAATGTAATAAAGAGAAGAGGTTCCATAAACAGGGACCGGTAACGCTAACCCAGCAGCAGCACAGAGCACACGTGATGGAACAGGAGGAGGCGCAGGAGGAGAAGGCCACGCTTTGAGACACAACAACCCAGGCCTTGCATGAGGACAAAAAGCGTGCGGATATAGCAATGCTTTTTGCCGCCATGCAGTCATAAATGTAATACAGATGAGAGGTTCAATAAACAGAGACTGGAAACGCTAACCCAGCAGCAGCACACATGATGGAACAGGAGGAGGCGCAGGAGGAGAAGGCCACGCTTTTTGAGACGCAACCCAGGCCTTGCATGAGGACAAAAAGCGTGCGGATATAGCAATGCTTTTTGCCGCCATGCAGTCATAAATGTAATACAGATGAGAGGTTCAATAAACAGGGACTGGAAATGCTAACCCAGCAGCAGCAGACGTGATGGAACAGGAGCAGGCGCAGGAGGAGAAGGCCAAGCTTTTTGAGACACAACAACACAGGCCTTGCATGAGGACAAAAAGCGTGCGGATATAGCAATGCTTTTTGCCGCCATGCAGTCATAAGTGTAATACAGATGAGAGGTTCAATAAACAGGGACCGGAAACGCTAAACCATCCCAGATGTTCATTGGTCATGTTACTTGGTTGGGGTCCTGGAGTGTTGCGTAGTCGTTTCCAATCCAGGATTGATTCATTTTAATTTGAGTCAGACGGTCTGCATTTTCTGTGGAGAGGCGGATACGCCGATCTGTGACGATGCCTCCGGCAGCACTGAAACAGCGTTCCGACATAACGCTCGCTGCCGGGCAAGCCAGCACCTCTATTGCGTACATTGCCAGTTCGTGCCAGGTGTCTAGCTTCGATACCCAATAGTTGAAGGGTGCAGATGGATTGTTAGACACAGCTACGTCATCTGACATGTAGTCCTTGACCATCTTCTCCAGGCGATCGGTGTTGGAGGTGGATCTGCACGCTTGCTGTTCAGTGGGCTGCTGCTGCATGGGTGTCAGAAAATTTTCCCACTCCAAGGACACTGCCGATACCATTCCCTTTTGGGTACTAGCTGCGGCTTGCGTTGTTTGCTGCCCTCCTGGTCGTCCTGGGTTTGCGGAAGTCAGTCTGTCTGCGTACAACTGGCTAGAGGAGGGGGAGGATGTCAATCTCCTCTCTAAAGTCTCCACAAGGGCCTGCTGGTATTTTTCCATTTTGACCTGTCTGACTCTTTCTTCAAGCAGTTTTGGAACATTGTGTTTGTACCGTGGATCCAAAAGGGTATAAACCCAGTAATTGGTGTTGTCCAGAATGCGCACAATGCGTGGGTCACGTTCAATGCAGTCTAGCATGAATTGAGCCATGTGTGCCAGAGTCCCACCAGAATCCTCATCATCCTCTTGTGAGCGTTGTGATAGTTGTTGTGATGCATCATAGTCGTCACCTTCCTCCTGGTCTGCTTCTGCTGACCATTCGCGTTGAATTGTGGAAGTCCAACGTGCACCGCTCTGGCCCTCGTCAGTGGTGGCATGAAACTCCTGCTCCAACTCCAGCTGTTCCTCCTCCTCTTCTTCGTCATAGCTGCTGGGGCCAGCGTTCCCTGAGGCGGATGGCCTGATGTTGGTACCATCACGCTGATCGTTTTCTCCTTCAGATTCCCCCAGTTGCATCATGACAGCTGTTTCCTTGATTTTTAACATCGACCTCTTCAGTAAACACAGCAGTGGTATGGTAATGCTGACTGAAGAGTTGTCACTGCTCACAAGCAACGTGGATTGCTCAAAATTTTGGAGGACTTGGCAGAGGTCCAACATGTTGGCCCAATCGGTTCCACAGAAGCTTGGCAGCTGGCCGGATGCGCCTCGGTACTGCGCCGTCATGTACTGGACCACTGCACTCTTCTGCTCGCAAAAGCGGGCTAGCATGTGCAGCGTAGAATTCCAGCGCGTAGGGACATCACACAGCAAGCGATGGTGGGGGAGATTGAAGCGCTCCTGCATCTTGGCGAGTGCCCCCGAAGCAGTACTGGAAGTTCTACAATGTTTGGCCACTCGACGCACCTTCAACAGAAGATCGGCCACGCCTGGGTATGTCCTCAGGAACCGCTGAACTACTAGGTTCATCACGTGCGCCAGGCAAGGGATGTGTGTCAGCTTAGCCAACCTTAAAGCGCGAATGAGATTACTCCCATTATCACACACAACCATGCCCGGTTTCAGGTCCAGCGGTGCCAGCCACAAATCCGTCTGTTCCTTTATTCCCTTCCAAATTTCCTCCCCTGTGTGCTGCTTATCCCCAAGGCAGATTAGCTTCAGCAACGCTTGCTGACGCATGCCAACAGCTGTGCTGCACTGCTTCCACGATCCTACTGCTGCTGGGTTAGCGTTTCCGGATGAGGTACAGCTTTGAGATGCGTTGGAGGAGAAGGAGTCAGAGAGGTAGGTGCTGCTGTTATCCAGTGTGAGGGACGGCGGTGCAGCTGTTTGTGGCGTGGGCAACACCCGTGCCGTAGCAGGTGAGGAATCGCTGCCAGGCTCCACAAGGTTCATCCAGTGCGCGGTAAGGGAGATGTATCGACCCTGGCCGAACGCACTCGTCCAGGTGTCAGTGGTGAGGTGAACCTTGCAGGCAACGGCATTCTTCAAGCTTCGGGTTATTTTGCTGACCACGTGCTCATGCAACTCAGGCACTGCAGAGCGTGCAAAGTGGTAGCGGCTGGGAACCACGTAACGTGGGATGGCCACTGACATCATGCCCTTGAAGCTGTTTGTCTCCACCAATCGATATGGCAGCATTTCGCAGGCCAGAAGCTTGGCTATGCTGGCTGTTACTGCCACGGCCCGGGGGTCATTTGCTGGCAATTTCCTCTTGCGCTCAAACATCTCCGACACAGACAACTGAACCGTAGCGCTGCACACGGAAGGGCTGTTGGTTGTTGTGTTTGAAGAACACTGGGAGACCTCAAGAGCACTACTCCGGAAAGTGACAGTGTCAGCGTCGTCTGATGTTTGTGAATGTTGTGAACCACGCAATGGCTGGGCTACTGCTGCTGCTGAGGCGGGTCTGGTGAACCCAAGGGAGGCAGTGTTGTTTCTGGTACCCTGTCCTGACGCGTTTGCCCAAAGAGTGGGATGTTTGGATAGCATGTGACGGCTCATGCTGGTGGTGGAGAGGTTGTTAATACTTTTCCCCCTGCTCAGGCGGGTCTTGCACACCTTGCAAATCGCCATGGTAACATCCTCAGTGCAGTCTTCAAAGAAAGCCCAGACTTTGGAGCACCTGCCTCCTTGCTGGCGATTTCTGTTTGCTCCTCTTTTGCCTCTCACTTGAACTTCCACGCTTGTGGTGCCTGAAATTGCGCGCCGCCTACCTTGTGGCACAAGGCGAGCTCGTGCAGCAGTGGGTTCTTCAACAGACTCATCTGTGCTGCTGCTACGACGGCGATGTTCTCGTTCACAAACAAAATCTGGGTCTCTGTCCACATTGTCCATACCCTCCTCTTCCATCTCCTCAAACTCGTCATATGTCATTGTGGGCCGCCGCCGTGGAGTAGAGCTCCCCACAACAACCTCTGCGCAGCACACTCCAACGTCGTCTTCCAGATCTTGTCGGCCGACCTCCTGCAATTGCAACCCCTCCTGCCCAAATTGCTCTGGGATTTGGGTTTCCGAGTCCTCTTCGGACTCGCCTTGTATTTCAGTGCGCGGTGCATTTCCCACAGTTAACGGTTGTGAATCCAGGCACAACATTTCTGGCTGTTCCTCCATTGACCTTTGAAAGGTGGAAGTTTGTTGGGCTGGGAATAGCTCCTGCGAATACCCCATTGTGTCCTGAGGTAATTCATCGGACTGGTTATCTGGCAGTTGTGTGCGTGGTGTCGCTGCCGGTTGTGTCAGCTTTGTGCCCACTGGCTCCTTGTAACTGGCTGAGGACTCGGACCTCGTGCGTGATGTGCTGGTGCTGCTTAACCCACTGCTGGACGCTTGAGAGGTCATCCAAGTAATTATCTGGTCCTGTTCTTTTGGATTTGTGAGGGTTGTTGTCCTGGACAACATGGGCGGTATTGAGTGGGTTTTCTTGGGTGCTCCCCTGTGGCCTGTACGTGAACCGTCAGGGGAAACACCTCTTCCCTTGCCCCTCCCTCTTTCACCGGATTTCTTCCTCATTTCACTTATCCTTACAGTACACGCTGACTGGCAGCAGTACAGTGGCAGTACAGAAATGCTATACAGTACCACTATTCCCAGCAGCGACACAGAGCACAATGCTATACAGTGACCGGTGAGCGGTGTACCACTATTCCCAGCAGCGACACAGAGCACAATGCTATACAGTGGCGGGTGAGCGGTGTACCACTATTCCCAGCAGACACAGAACAGTACACAGAATGCTATATAGTGTGGCTGAACGAGCGGTGTACTACTGTTCCCAGCAGACACAGAACAGTACACAGAATGCTATATAGTGTGGCTGAACGAGCGGTGTACTACTGTTCCCAGCAGACACAGAACAGTACACAGAATGCTATATAGTGTGGCTGAACGAGCGGTGTACCACTATTCCCAGCAGACACAGAACAGTACACAGAATGCTATATAGTGTGGCTGAACGAGCGGTGTACTACTGTTCCCAGCAGACACAGAACAGTACACAGAATGCTATATAGTGTGGCTGAACGAGCGGTGTACTACTGTTCCCAGCAGACACAGAACAGTACACAGAATGCTATATAGTGTGGCAGAACGAGCGGTGTACTACTGTTCCCAGCAGACACAGAACAGTACACAGAATGCTATATAGTGTGGCTGAGCGAGGTACACAGTGGCAGTAAACAATGCTATATATAGTGTGGCTGAGCGAGCGGTGTACTACTGTTCCCAGCTGCGACACACAATGACTGGGGGGGACCCTGGCTAGCGTGGCTGGAGCGCGAACTACCCTGCCTGCCTACCCAAAGCTAAACCCACAGACAAATGGCGGAGATATGACGTGGTTCGGGTATTTATTTACCCGAACCACGTGACCGTTCGGCCAATCAGAGCGCGTTCGGGTCCGAACCACGTGACCCGTTCGGCCAATCACAGCGCTAGCCGAACGTTCGGGGAACGTTCGGCCATGCGCTCTTAGTTCGGCCATGTGGCCGAACGGTTTGGCCGAGCACCGTCAAGTGTTCGGCCGAACTCGAACATCACCCGAACAGGGTGATGTTCTGCAGAACCCGAACAGTGGCGAACACTGTTCGCCCAACACTACTTTAAGGGCTAACAGACAGATGAAAGAAGAAAGCATGAGAGTTACAGTTGAAAGAAAGGGTGAAGTTTAGGCTTAGGTTAGCTTCAAGTCAGAAGATTGGGCCAGCCTGGTATTAAAGCAAGCATGAAGCAAAAATAAATTAATGATATAATAAATTGTATGTATAGTACAGCTAAGAAATAGAACATTAGTAGCAAAGAAAAGTGTCTCATGTTGTTTACTAGGACAGGAAGAGTTAAAAAAAAAAACTTAAGCTGATAGCTATGCAAAAGAGCTTCTCTGAGCTCTTCGACCCACTGGGTTGAATACAGTCCTGTTTTCTGGAGCACAACAAAGAAACCGTAAGAGACAGCTTGAGATAGGATGTTACTGCAGGAAACTTCAAAGGGTCATTATTTCAGCTTTTGTTTTATAGTTTAAAGAGAGTCTGAAGCGAGAATAAATCTCGCTTCAGAGCTCATAGTTAGCAGGGGCATGTGTGCCCCTGCTAAAACGCCGCTATCCCGCGGCTAAACGGGGGTCCCTTCACCCCCAAACCCACCCCCGCAAACCTTGGTCGTAAACTTGGTCGGAACATTTTCTCTTCCTGGAGGCAGGGCTAACGGCTGCAGCCCTGCCTCTCAGCAAGTCTATCAGACGCGCATCGCCGCCTCTCCCCCGCCCCTCTCAGTAAAGGAAGACTGAGAGGGGCGGGGGAGAGGCGGAGGTACGCGTCTGATTGACACGTGTGAGGCAGGGCTGCGGCGGTTAGCCCTGCCCCAATGCGGAAGCGCTCCCCGGCTGCTCGGAGGGGATTTGGGGGTGAAGGGACCCCCGTTAAGCCGCGGGATAGCGGCGTTTTAGCAGGGGCACACATGCCCCTGCTATCTATGAGGTCTGAAGCGAGATTTATTCTCGCTTCAGACTCTCTTTAAAAGACAGTATGCTTTTAAAACTGTAGCAGTGACAGAATTATATAATGTTATTTAAAAAAAAAAAAGCTACAGTGGGTTGCAAAAGTATTCGGCCCCCTTGAAGTTTTCCACATTTTTTCATATTACTGCCACAAACATGAATCAATTTTATAGGAATTCCACATGAAAGACCAACACAAAGTGGAGTACACATGAGAAGTGGAACGAAAATCATACATGATTCCAAACATTTTTTACAAATAAATAACTGCAAAGTGGTGTGTGCATAATTATTCGTCCCCCTTTGATCTGAGTGCAGTCAGTTGCCTATAGACATTGCCTGCAAATAGGTGAGGTGAGGAGCACAAGTGTACAAGCAGGTGTGCCACGACCCCGTCCCAGTGTCCCTTGGGACCATTGTAGGAAGTGATGAATGGGTTGGCACCACCAAATGTGATCAAAAAGCTCTTTTAATGAAGCATTCCCCAGCAGTAACAGACGCTGTTTCGGGCTGACAAGCCCTTTCTCAAACTGCTCCCTTTTGTTTGAGAAAGGGCTTGTCAGCCCGAAACAGCGTCTGTTACTGCTGTGGAATGCTTCATAAAAAGAGCTTTTTGATCACATTTGGTGGTGCCGACCCATTTATCACTTGCTATAGACATTGCCTGATGAGTGCTAATGACTAAATACAGTGCACCTGTGTGTAATCTAATGTCAGTACAAATACAGCTGCTCTGTGAGGGCCTCAGAGGTTGTCTAAGTGAATATTGGGAGCAACAACCCTGTGAAGTCCAACGAACACACCAGACAGATCAGGGATCAAGTTATTGAGAAATAATAAACAGGCTTAGGCTACAAAAAGATTTCCAAAGCCTTGAACATCCCACGGAGCACTGTTCAAGCGATCATTCAGAAATGGAAGGAGTATGGCACAACTGTACACCTACCAAGACAAGGCCATCCACCTAAACTAACAGGCCGAACAAGGAGAGTGCTGATCAGAAATGCAGTCAAGAGGCCCATGGTGACTCTGGACGAGCTGCAGAGATCTACAGCTCAGGTGGGAGACTCTGTCCATAGGACAACTATTAGTCATGCACTGTACAAAGTTGGCCTTTATGGAAGAGTAGCAAGAAGAAAGGCATTGTTAACAGAAAAGCATAAGAAGTCCCGTTTGCAGTTTGCCACAAGCCATGTGGGGGACACAGCAACCATGTGGAAGAAGGTGCTCTGGTCAGATGAGACCAAAATTGAACTTTTTGGCCAAAATGCAAAACGCTATGTGTGGCAGAAAACTAACACTGCACATCACTCTGAACACACCATCCCCACTGTCAAATATGGTGGTGGCAGCATCATGCTCGAGGGGTGCATCTCTTCAGCAGGGACAGGGAAGCTGGTCAGAGTTGATGGGAAGATGGATGGAGCCAAATACAGAGCAAACTTGGAAGAAAACCTCTTGGAGACTGCAAAAGACTTGAGACTGGGGCGGAGGTTTACCTTCCAGCAGGACAATGACCCTAAACATAAAGCCAGGGCAACAATGGAATGGTTTAAAACAAAACATATCTATGTGTTAGAATGGCCCAGTCAAAGTCCAGATTAAAATCCAATCGAGAATCTGTGGCAAGATCTGAAAACTGCTGTTCACAAACGCTGTCCATCTGATCTGACTGAGCTGGAGCTGTTTTGCAAAGAAGAATGGGCAAGGATATCAGTCTCTAGATGTGCAAAGCTGGTAGAGACATACCCTAAAAAGACTGGCAGCTGTAATTGCAGCAAAAGGTGGTTATACAAAGTATTGACCGAATAATTACGCACACCCCACTTTGCAGTTATTTATTTGTAAAAAATGTTTGGAATGATGTATGATTTTTCGATCCACTTCTCACCTGCACACCAATTTGTATTGGTCATTCATGTGGAATTCCAATAAAATTGATGCATGTTTGTGGCAGTAATGGCAGTAATGTGACAGAACTTCAAGGGGGCTGAATACTTTTGCAACCCACTGTGTGTGTATGTATGTATGTATATATATATATATATATATATATATATATATATATATATATTATTATTTTTTTTTTTTCTGAGTACTTGTTATGTGAAATAGTGGTTATGTGTTGGTGAACAGGCCAGTTATTTTCCTCCCTGCATTTTTGTTTTCGGCTGGGGGTGTCGACCATCAGCTACATAGTGCGCTACACATGCCGAGCCATCTGGTTGCGAGTGGCACCTAGGCATCTTCGTCCACCGGAGGAAGCAAATTGGCAAGAAATTGTCAATTTGTTTTGGGAGAAGACAAAATTCCCCAACTGCCTAGGTGCCATTGATGGCTAGTCATGCCTCCGTTCAGTGGCAGCCGTTATTTTAATTACAAGAAATATTTTTCTCTTGTTTTGATGGCTATAGCTGATGCCAAGTCAAAGTTGATTTATATTGTTGTGGGGTCATATGGGAGTTCAAGTGACTCATTCATATTTCAGCATTCTAATTTTTACCTCAACATAATGAATGATAGCTTGAACTTCCCAGCCCCAACGCCAAGCCTTTGGACTGAGCCAACACCTCATGCGCCCTTTTTCTTTTCAGTACTTGTCTGCGGATCGCAGGAATCGTACAATTTTTAATTTTAGTTTGTCCTGGGCAAGGCAGGTTGTGGAGTGTGCCTTTGGTGTTTTGGCCAATAAGTGGCGAGTTTTGCATACCTCCATCGACCTGAATGTTTCCAATGCCATCTCTGTTGTGAAAGCAACATGCGTGTTGCACAAATTTTTTTTGGACCTGGAGGGTGTGTCGCCTGATGTCAACGATGTCTGCCATCTTCGCGATGTCCGGGCAAAGCCACCACGAGATACAAGGGATTGCTTGTTACTCCGTGATGATTTGTTACATTTATTTTTTTTTGCAGGAGGGTCGAGTTGATTGGCAGGACGGGTCTATTTGAAAAGGGCTCCTGTAAAAAAGGGCTCCTGGTGTAGCCCATATATACTAAATTTGGCTACAAAAAGGGCACCTGGTGTAGCCCATATGCCAACTTTGGCTACAAAGGGCACATGGTGTAGCCCATATATTCCAACTTCGGCAACAAAGGGCGCCTGGTGTAGCCCATATGCCAACTTCGGCTAAAAAGGGCACATGGTGTAGCCCATATATGCCAACTTCAGCTACAAAGGGCGCCTGATGTAGCCCATATATGCCTAATTCGGCTACAAAGGGCACCTGGTGTAGCCGAAAAAGCTAGTTTTAGTTTATTAGGCAAACTTTGTTAGGTTATAAAAGGGCTCTAGATATAGCTAAGAAAAGTGATTATTATGACCTAACTGCTCCCTACTCTCACACAGAACCCTCCCCCGATGGTGCCTAACCCTAATCCCCTAGGAGGTGCCTAACCCTAAGACATCCCCCCCCCGCCCCCTTGTGATACCTAATCCTAACCTCCCCTGCACTCTCGAATCAAAAATATCGCCTATAAAAGGGTGCCCTTTTGTAGCAGAATCAAAAACCTTGTAGCCTAAAACCTTGTAGCTGAATAAAAAATATGGGCTACAAAGGGGTGCCTTTTTGTAGCCAAAAACCTTGTAGCCGAATAAAAATATGGGCTACAAAGGGGTGCCCTTTTGTAGCCGAAAACCTTGTAGCTGAACAAAAAATATGGGCTACAAAGGGGTGCCCTACTGTAGCCAAAAACTTTGTAGCCTAAAAAAAAAATATGGGCTACAAAAGGGCGTCCGCTTGTAGCCTATATCAAAACTCCGGAGCCCTTTTCACCACCTTGTAGCCCATATTTGCAGAAATAACATTGATGTCTATGGAGGAGCCCTTTTCATACAGGCAGCTCAGGAGCCCTTTTCAACGGATCCCGGCAGGACAATTAGCCTTTTTCTTTTTTCTCATGCACATGTCTTTTTTTTATTTTATTTTTTAGTAGGTAATCAAATTTAAATAGTGTAGGGTCCCCTCTATAAATAAAGGCCTTGTCGTTGGCAGAGGGGCTTAACCACATTCATGTTGAATTGTGGGACCAACAATCTCGCAGTAAGTAAAATCGTGTATGTGGTAAGTATTCAATCATGCAATATTGGAAAATACTGCTTGAATGTACATAAAATTATATTAATTTTGTCATGAATGTGACGATAACGGCACATTTATGATAAAACAATACAATTTGTGTGCTTCCATTATGCGATGTAAACGTCGCATCACCGATTGCATAGGTTCATCAATGTGGCGATAATGCCACACTCATGTTTACAATACAATTTGTGTACTCCCATTATGCGACGTAAACATCGCATTTCCATACCATTGTTTCGTCAATGCGACGATAACGGCGCTCGTATGCGACATATATGAATTCATATACAGTGGTGTGAAAAACTATTTGCCCTCTTCCTGATTTCTTATTCTTTTGCATGTTTGTCACACTTAAATGTTTCTGCTCATCAAAAACCGTTAACTATTAGTCAAAGATAACATAATTGAACACAAAATGCAGTTTTAAATGATGGTTTTTATTATTTAGTGACAAAAAAAACCTCCAAATCTACATGGCCCTGTGTGAAAAAGTAATTGCCCCCCTTGTTAAAAAAATAACTTAACTGTGGTTTATCACACCTGAGTTCAATTTCTGTAGTCACCCCAGGCCTGATTACTGCCACACCTGTTTCAATCAAGAAATCACTTAAATAGGAGATATCTGACACAGAGAAGTAGACCAAAAGCACCTCAAAAGCTAGACATCATGCCAAGATCCAAAGAAATTCAGGAAAAAATGAGAACAAAAGTACTGTAATTGAGATCTATCAGTCTGGTAAAGGTTATAAAGCCATTTCTAAAGCTTTGGGACTCCAGCGAACCACAGTACAGACCCTTGCCCTACAGGATGTTAGCCTCAACAAAGTAAGGTTAGAGAGGCTGACTGCTGATATTTATTTGGGTAATTTGTTAATGTAGTGTAAAATATGAAGGATGTTAGCTGTTGGGTATTGGTATTACAGATAATGGGGTGGGGTGTGTACTATTCATAAGTGAACGTTGTTTTGTAATTATAATTTTGGACATTACATTTACATAGTATTGTACTTGTGTATGTACAATATTTGATCAGAATCAGAATCTTTATTTCGCCAAGTGCGACCGAAGTCGTACCCGGAATTGGTTGTGGTTCACATGGCATTGGCAATAGAGCAGAGACAGAAATTGACAATAAGACGTTGAAAACAGTGAAAAAGAAAAAAAAAGACAGGCTGGCAATACACACGAAAATAGTCAATGCTGTACGGGGTGACGGCTGGGTTAAGCGGGAACGGGCTCCAGTGTGCCATGTCCTTAAGCTGAGTGGGGCTAAAGTACCCCAGAGGGGCTGGAGTTTAGTAGTAGGGCTGCTGGGGGAAAAAAGGTGTCCCTTCGCCTGTTGGTTCTTGGGCGTATGGTTCTATAGCGTCGGCCCAAAGGAAGGAGCTTGAAGAAACGGCAGCCTGGGTGGGAGGGGTCCTGGGAAATCCTGTTAGCCCTTTTCTTCAATCTAGCGGTATAGAGGAGATCTAGGGGTGGCAGAGGAGAGCCAATGACCCTTTCCGCTGAGTTGATGACTCTCTGAAGTTTATACCTATCTCTGGCGGTTGCTCCTGCATACCACACGATGATGGCGGAGCAGAGGGTAGCTCCAATCGTGGCAGTGTAGAAGCTGGACAGCAGCTCCTGTGGCATACCAAATTTTTTCAATTGGCGAAGGAAGAATAGTCTCTGCTGAGCTTTCTTCTGGATTTTGGAGGTGTTCTGCCCCCACCTTAGGTCACTAGTCAGTGTTGTTCCAAGGAACCTAACGCTAAATACCCTGGACACTACAGTCCCATTGATGAGGACTGGTTGTGGCATGGGAATGTGTCTCCTGAAGTCCAAGATCAGTTCCACTGTTTTGGCTGTGTTAAAGGGAACCAGAGACAAAGCACATTAAAAAAATAGGAAAAGCTTTTATACATACCTGGGACTTCCTCCAGCCCCATAAGCCTGGAATGTTCCCACGCCGCCGTCCTCCACTGCCTCTATCGCCGGTACCGGGTCCCGTGACTTCCGGCGGACGCAACCAATTTTCCGCATGCACGGGGCTCCCTCCATATCCTTACGCATGCGCCTGTGTAGTATGGAGGCACATGCGTAAGGATATGGAGGGAGCCCCTGTACATGCGGAAAATTGGCCGCGTCCGCTAGCAGTGACGCACTATGCGTGCGTTGACTGGCTCGACTGGCCGAAAGTACGGGACCCGGTACCAGCGGATGGGCATGGCCATGACATTCTATGGGCGGAGCTAACCTAATGATGTAACAGCAAGGCATAAGAAAGCAGTGTTTACGCCATGATGTGGTCAAACGAGGATTCGCATCATGGGTGTGCAGAAACTGTGTGATGCTATTTAATAGTATACCGTAACCCCAAAGCAGCAAACACAGCCAACTATAACCATTAAATAATAAATGCAGCAACAGTTACCCCAGACACCACAAACTAAACGCAATGGGCAACATGTCAGCACAAAATAAACGTATTGCAGGCAACATGTCAGCACAAAAGAAACGCATTGCGGGCAACATGTCAGCACAAAATAAACGCATTACGGGCAACATGTCAGCACAAAATAAACACATTGCAGGCAACATTTAATTCAGCACAAAATAAACGCATTGCGGGCAATATATCAGCACAAAATGAACGCAATAGGGGCAAACATGTCAGCCCAAAATAAACGCATTGCGGGCAACATTTCAGCACAAAATAAATGCAATGGGGGCAAACATGTCAGTACAAAATAAACGCATTGCGGGCAACATGTCAGCACAAAATAAACGCATTGCGGGCAAACATGTCAGCACAAAATAAACGCATTGCGGGCAAACATGTCAGTACAAAATAAATGCATTGCTGGCAACATGCCAGCACACAATAAACGCACTGCGGGCAAACATGTCAGCACAAAATAAACGCAATGGGGGCAAACATGTGAGCACAAAATAAACGCAATGGGGGCAAACATGTCAGTACAAATCAAACGCAATGGGGGCAAACATGTCAGCACAAAAATGCAATGGGGGCAAACATGTCAGTACAAATCAAACGCAATGGGGACAAATATGTCAGCACAAAAACGCAATGGGGGCAAACATGTCAGCACAAAAATGCAATGGGGCAAACATCACAGCACAAAAACGCAATGTTTCACCTGGAAAAAAAAAAAACATGTACTCACCTGACAGAAATCCCCTCACGCAGCCGGCCTCTGGTGTGTGTGCAGCTCCTCCGGACGATCCTCCTTCAATCTCCCGCTCTCCTCTCACAGGCAGAGCAGGGCTACGGGAAGATGGCGTCCGGAGGCGGAGCCCTGTACTGGAGACACAAATAGTCTCCAGTATAGGGCTCCGCCTCCGGACTCCATCTTCCTGTAGCCCCGCTCTGCCTGTGCCTGCCGGAGCACAATGCAGGCTGCTGGAGCGGGGCTGCAGGGAATGAACTAGCACAGCATCTATGAGACGCTGCGGCTAGTTCATGTACGGTGACCAGAGTCCCGAGGCCGGGACGTCCCGCTGCTGAAAGCGGGACGTTTCCCGGGACTTCATGCAGCCTGGGACAGCGCCCCCCGAAGGCGGGGCGCGTCCTAGGTAAAGCGGGACGTATGGTCACCGTACTTTTACCCATGCGCAAAGTGTAGAGTCGACTCCGAGATGCACAAGGTTGTCAATCAGGATGTTTAGACAGATCGTATTGAATGCAGAGCTAAACCAGGAACAGGATCCTGACGTAGGAGTCTGGTCTATCGAGGTGTTCCGTGATGTGCGCCAGACTGATGTTGACAGCGTCGTCTACAGATCTGTTAGCCCTATATGCAAACTAATGTGGGTCGAGGAGGGAGTTGGTGAAGCACTTCAGGTGGGCGAGAATCAGACGTTTAAAGATCTTCATGACGATGGAGTGAGGGCCACAGGTCTGAAGTTATTGTGTTCCATGTTTCCCGCCTTTTTTGGGACTGGTATGATTGTGGACCTTTTAAGACAGGAGGGGACTCTACCTTCCCTCAGGGACCTATTGAATAGGGAGGTGAGCGTTGGGGCCAACTGGTCTGCACAGGTTCTCAGGCAAGTAGGTGACACGCCGTCCGGACCAGCTGCCTTCCTGGGGTTGAGTCTGTGGAGGCTGCCTGGGATGGTGTTCGAACCTGCAATAGAACTCGTTGAGGTCCTCAGCCAGTGTAGTGCTGGGGGTCGCATGCTGAGGGGATGGTTTGAAGTTCGTAGCTGCTCTAAGGCCTTTCCACACTTCGTGTTTGTTGTGTGACTAGAGGCAGTGCCCACAGTTCAGCTCTGAAACTAGTGGCCGCTACAGCAATAATGCTATAGCACGTAGGGTGCGTAATGGTAATTTGGAAATCCGAAGGGGGAATACTATTTAACACCGCCATGATTTTAGCAGCAGCTGGGGGGCCGTCATTCGGCTCACCCTGTGTCCAGCTGACTGACAGTGTACTAATATGTACGCGGGGTTGGTACTCATATGCTCAATCAAAATCCCTGAGGTTCTAAAATTGGCATGTGTGAGGTGAGATGGCATTGATGGTGAAGGTAAAGAAATAACCATGTTAACGTTACATTGTCTTTTGGCAAAGGGATTGATTTTTGAGCAACTTCAAAAGGAGATAATATTAGGATAATGAAAAATGAAAACTTTATTGCCACTTTCGAATTTAAATTCATTACAGTAGAGTTCCTCTTTAATTTCACATGGAGGTCCCACCCACTAAGTTTCTGTTGCTGTTAATAATTTGCTGTTAATAACCTTACAGTTTTTACCCTTATTACATATGAGCAATGAGCTGCTATTTTTACCAAAGAGATGCCAATTTAGTTGCAATTTGGATCAAAGATTGAAACTGGATCAATCAAAATTGGCTGAAATTGCATTTGATTGGTCCAATTTCAATATGCATATGAACTGCAACCAAATTTGCATCAATTCAGAAAAATGTGCAATTCACGGTTCATCTCTAAGGCCTGGAACCCACTACAAAACGCTATCGCTAATCGCAATCGCTAGCGTTTTGTATGATCCGTTTGTAAGCGATTTCATGAGCGTTTTCTGAAGCGATTTTAAAAAGTGTAATTAATTTGCCAGGGGTTGTGTAGAGATTAGCGATTAGCGGTTTTAATTCTGATTGGTCCTTTCAATTAATTTTAATTTTGTTACTGTGTGCAAGTGAATCGCTTCCTAAACGCTCAGAAAATCGCTCTAGTGGGTTCCAGCCCTAAATCTTACACAATTTTGACAGTTTATTTCCAGAGCTGTGTTAATTGACCTTATGTAATCCTTGTTTCCTAAATTTGTTAAAGGGAGCCTGAACTCAGAACTTCCTTTCTGCTCTGAAAGATAAGCAGCTACATAATAACTTTTAAAGAAAAAAAATGTCTTTGTTACAGCCAATACAAATCCTTCAATAAATCTGTTGTGTGTCTACTTCCTGCTTTAATGCAAGCAGACATAGGGTTGAAGGGTTGAAAGATGAAATTACACTTGTGATAGTCACAGATGAGGAGGAAATAGACATGCTAAACTCTCTAAATACATACAGGGTGCATTTCTCTCTGTTTTCCTTCTGTGCTGTGCAAGAGTTCAGGTCCATTTTAACAAACCGTTGGCTTTGGCCACTGCTGCAAAGACTTTTGCAATCTTTCTCTGCATTTAATCTGCAGCTCATCTAAGCGAGTGACTCAAACCTCCCCCTATTACCTTTCTACAAAAAAAAGAATTAAAGGAGAAATGCCGGCAGAACATAAAACGTCATAATAAATATTTCATACAATATGGTTTGTGTCTGTCATGTTCAGGGAAAAGCTAATGATCCACATCAGATTTCAACCTGTTATAACCTCAAAAGGCCTGCTTGTGATTAGGGATGAGAGAACTTCTAGTTCTAAGAAGAATCGACTTCAAAGACAAGTCACCCAGATCTGATTGGCAGCATGATTACTCTCGGTGAATCGTGAAAGTCAGACACAACACAATTTTATAGCATTAAAAATGACAGAAATGCAGACACAACAGTCTGTACACCCAGATCCTAGAAAAGCATCCCAAGGAAAACACGTTTTAATGTAAGGCATTCACGATATTTTTGTGTGTGTTTAGCATCATTTCCTCTTTGAGTTCTGTAAACTAAAGCTGAATACTCACCTGACAACCCAGGAAGATGGATCCCAGCAGGGGCGTTTCTAGGGTCCTTGGAGATCGGGGGCACCTGTGGGCACCAGGCGGGGAGGTATATGCGGCGCTCAGCGCGCCGCTGCAAAAATGGGCGTGGCCATGAGGTGAGTGGGCGTGGCCATGGATGGGGCCAAATGTACATGAACTTAGCAGCGGTGTAAGCTACAGATAACGGGCCTGCCCATCGAAATATTGGATGGAGCCCCCTGTCCTTTATTTGGATAATTTACAATCAGTATAGGCATAGATCAAAGATGTATACGCACATACAATTTTGATTGGTCAATCACTGACACCCAATTTTACCACCCCCGTGCAGTAAGTGGGCCAACAGACAATGAATTTTATGAACAGAGCTAAAATTGGCTAATCAAAATTGTATGTGTGTACCAGGCTTTACAGCTAATACTGTACATACTGAAAGTAGCAGGGATCAGCATACAATATAGCTGGTTTACAATCAGTAAAGGCACAGAGTAACACCTTACACTGTACACACTGGAGGTAAATCAGCACACAGTGCAGGCACTAGAGAACAGCGTATACTGTACATACTGTAGGCAACAGAATTCAGCACACTGCAGCTAGCGTGCCAAAAATATGAGGATCACGTTGTGCGGCGTGCTTATCGCGCCGCACCGAAAAATGGGTGGGCCATGGACCAGAATATAGGTGTGGTAACGGGTGGAGACAAATTTACATGAACCTAGCAATGGTGGGACATTCGATTATGACAGTGGTGGCGAACCTTTTGGAGGCCGAGTGCCCAAACTGCAACCCAAAAGTCACTTATCTATCGCAGAGTGGCAACAGCAATTTAAACTAAATACTGTACAAACGTTTTAACTCATACATGAACATTATGGAAAATCCAAGTTGAAAATAAACTGTGAAGATAAACAATTTCATCCATCCTACTCCTGAAAAATGTATTCAATTTTGTAGAACCTCCCAGTTTTATTTTCTGTTTTAAAAAGCTAAAAAAGTAGGTTTAATGCTATTGTCTCATATGATAAGGATTTAGCTTTTCCCATAGTCTCGCAGTTAGCAATCATGTGACCCCCAACAAGCCAAATTCAGCAATCATGAGGCCCCAAACAAATCATGAGGCCCCCAACAAGACAAATTCAGCAATGATGAGTCCTCCAACAAATCATGAGGCCCCCAACAAGACAAATTCAGCAATCATGAGGCCCCCAACAAATCATGAGGCTCCCAACAAGACAAATTCAGCAATCTTGAGGCCCCCAACAAATCATAAGGCTCCCAACAAGACAAATTCAGCAGTCATGAGGCACATAGACAGCATTTCACATAAATAGGCAGAATGCCCCCTTAATATGGTAGCCCCCCAAGTTAGCTAGCGAGTGACAGGCGCCTACAGTTAGGTAGTGAGTGACAGGGACCCCGATAGTGAGTGACAGGGAGCCCCTTTAGGTAGTGAGTGAGTGCCAGGGAGCCCCTTCAGGCAGTGAGTGAGTGCCAGGGAGCCCCTGTAGGTAGTGAGTGAGTGCCAGGGAGCCCCTTTAGGCAGTGAGTGAGTGCCAGGGAGCCCCTTTAGGCAGTGAGTGAGTGCCAGGGAGCCCCTTTAGGGAGTGAGTGAGTGCCAGGGAGCCCCTTTAGGAAGTGAGTGAGTGACAGGGAGGCCCTTTAGGCAGTGAGTGAGTGCCAGGGAGCCCCTTTAGGCAGTGAGTGAGTGCCAGGGAGCCCCTTTAGGGAGTGAGTGAGTGAGTGCCAGGGAGCCCCTTTAGGGAGTGAGTGAGTGAGTGCCAGGGAGCCCCTTTAGGAAGTGAGTGAGTGACAGGGAGGCCCTTTAGGCAGTGAGTGAGTGCCAGGGAGCCCCTTTAGGCAGTGAGTCAGTGCCAGGGAGCCCCTTTAGGCAGTGAGTGAGTGCCAGGGAGCCCCTTTAGGGAGTGAGTGCCAGGGAGCCCCTTAAGGGAGTGAGTGCCTGGGAGCCCCTTTAGGGAGTGAGTGCCAGGGAGCCCCTTTAGGAAGTGAGTGAGTGACAGGAAGCCCCTTTAGGGAGTGAGGGAGTGCCAGGAAGCCCCTTTAGGAAGTGAGTGAGTGACAGGGAGGCCCTTTAGGCAGTGAGTGAGTGCCAGGGAGCCCCTTTAGGGAGTGAGTGAGTACCAGGGAGCCCCTTTAGGGAGTGAGTGAGTGCCAGGGAGCCCCTTTAGGGAGTGAGTGAGTGACAGGGAGGCCCTTTAGGGAGTGAGTGAGTGACAGAGAGGCCCTTTAGGTAGTGAGTGAGTGCCAGGGAGCCCCTTTAGGCAGTGAGTGAGTGCCAGGGAGCCCCTTTAGGGAGTGAGTGAGTGCCAGGGAGCCCCTTTAGGAAGTGAGTGAGTGCCAGGGAGCCCCTTTAGGCAGTGAGTGAGTGCCAGGGAGCCCCTTTAGGGAGTGAGTGAGTGCCAGGGAGCCCCTTTAGGAAGTGAGTGAGTGACAGGGAGGCCCTTTAGGCAGTGAGTGAGTGACAGGGAGCCCCTTTAGGGAGTGAGTAAGTGCAAGGGAACCCCTTTAGGCAGTGAGTGAGTGCCAGGGAGCCCCTTTAGGCAGTGAGTGAGTGCCAGGGAGCCCCTTTAGGCAGTGAGTGAGTGCCAGGGAGCCCCTTTAGGGAGTGAGTGCCAGGGAGCCCCTTTAGGGAGTGAGTGCCAGGGAGCCCCTTTAGGGAGTGAGTGCCAGGGAGCCCCTTTAGGGAGTGAGTGAGTGACAGGGAGGCCCTTTAGGGAGTGAGTGAGTGAGTGACAGAGAGGCCCTTTAGGTAGTGAGTGAGTGCCAGGGAGCCTCTTTAGGAAGTGAGTGAGTGACAGGGAGGCCCTTTAGGCAGTGAGTGAGTGACAGGGAGCCCCTTTAGGGAGTGAGTGAGTGCCAGGGAGCCCCTTTAGGGAGTGAGTGAGTGACAGGGAGGCCCTTTAGGGAGTGAGTGAGTGAGTGACAGGGTGGCCCCCCAGGGAGTGAGTGAGTGACAGGGAGGCCCCCCCTCCAGCCGCCGCCGCCGCTCCACCCCCCCCCCCCTTACCTCGCAGCAGAGTCAGACCTCATGATCAGCGGCGACCCGACCAGTACCAGCGGGCGCCGGACGCACCCGCTCGATATGCGGAAGTGATGTCACTTCCGCATATCAGTGCGGGCGCTGGGTCCTAGCGCGCGCACGATTGGTCGCCGGCTCACCGCCCGATCCTGAGGTCTGAGGACGCGGCGGCTGGAGGCAGCCGCTGCCAGAGGGGGCGGCCGGGCGGAGATCCGTGGCACCCCAGGACAGATTGGGGGCACGTGCCCCCCCAAAATAGGGCTAGCGACGCCCCTGGATCCCGGCGACATCCCCCAACAACGAGCATTCTTCAATCCATCACGCAACATCACGTGACGGCACATGGTGGGTGGGAACGGGAAGTCAAGTGATCACGGTAGTTTGCACAGAGTACACACTACGTGAGATCACGGGAGCGATTACTCAAAAAATCAAAGATTTTTTTTACTGAACTTAAAAGTAGATCCACCTAATTTCACTGCCTGTAACAGGGCTCATTCCCACTACAAGCATCACTCAGCACAATCCCCAAAAGTCGTATATCGGCTGTGTCCTGCACCCAAGTCTCCCGAAGGCTATTTCATACGTGCGCCAGCCACCAGCCATTTGGTGAACTTGTTGTGTAGCACCATTTAGGTATGGTTATACACAACTATACCAACAATTGAACAAGGCAAGACAATTCTAATAGCAATCAGGTTGATAAAGTGAATATTAACAATGTATAGAAGCAATGTGATGGCTAGAATACCTTAAATGGACCAAATGTGCTTGTTTCCGTTATGTACCTTGCTTCCTGTGCTCTCTAGATTCAGCTGGTGGGGTGATCTTCCTTCTGACTGTAAGTCTGAAAAATCAACTGTCCATAGAAGAAAACGGAGAATGCTACCGTGAGTCCTGTGACGTGCCAACAGTGAAGCACCCTGAGACAAACCATGTGCAGGGTTTCTTCTCATCCAAGATATTGGGCTCACTCACCCAAGAACAGAGATTATAACACTGACATTTTGCCCCCATGGCCAGGAAACTTTCTAGATCGTAATCTAATTGTGAACTTCTAGTCATTCCTAAAAAGAAAAACTGGATGGACAAGCAGAAAAGTGTGATCAACTACACGCAATAGCAAGGCAAGGATGATTCATTGTTCATTAGGATTTGGCACAGAAGCCCAAATGCAACATACAATAGCGAAAAGCAGAAGTTATGAAGAAGACCGGACAAGGCTGTCAATATTGACTCTTTGCATACATTTCATGTATTTGCTAATAAAAACATGTGTACCATATAAAATATTTATAGTTGTTCTGCAATACACCATAGAAGAATGTAAAAAAAAAATACTATGAATACTATAAAAATCTGCAAAATGCTGAAGCAGCCAAGTTTGCAAAACACATCATTTGTGGCACTCACCACTCAAGCCAGTGGGTGGCACTGTTACCCAATTTTACATTTAATTTGTAACATTTATTATTTTTCTTATAAAAAAATATTTTTTGAGTAAACAAAAAACAACGAACAATAAATGGAAATTGTAACATGTGATTATTTACAGATGTGCAGGGGCTGTTCTTCCTATCAAAGTAAAAGTTTACTGCCCTGGGCCTACTTCCGCTTTTCCCTAATGCCAGCATGTTTGAATAGATTATTTTCTGGCTGGATGAACACCCATATCATCTCATTTTTTCAGAACTGATTTTTTTCTTGATTGGCCTCTGCGTTGGTACTGCCCAAACCAATCAGAGCTGCCTAGGCAATACCACTAGTTGCCAGGCAGATTTTCATTTTTAGAACTGCACAAAAAGCTCCTGTTACTCACATACAGGATTTTACAGCCCACAGCCTACAGCTTATTCAGCAAATGGGGCAACTATTGGAAGTAGGTAAATGGCTTTGCTTTGTTTTGATTTCCCTCTAGTGGTAGCTCTCTAGTGGTAGCTGCCGCAGGATAAACAAGAGACCATGGAAAGACATAGCACGTGGCTGTTGGTTGTGGTATATACAAGCCACAGTGGTTGCATATGGGGAAATGTATACCAATATGACTAGCTGTCCACCAGTGTCTGCATCATTTTAAGAGGGGGGGTAGGGGGGTCATTTTGAACTTCGAATTTTGGGCCTGTAGGAAGGAATAAATAAAGCTCAAATCTAAGTGCTGCTTCTATTTGTTGTGGGATCAAATGGGAAGAATTTTTTTTTCAGTAAAACATTTTCTGGCAGCGCAGCTGTGACAAGTGACCCCTGTTTTTTATGACTGGTCACAGGAAGTCTTTTGTCAGTTACAGGTAGTCCTCTAGTCTCTCTCAGCAGTAACAGTAAGGCTCCCTGCACACTGCAATTCCGTTTTGTGATTCCGTTTCTGATTTGCAATTCCGATTCTCCCTGAATGCAATCAACAGAAAAACGGAGGAAAAAACGTTGCATGCAGTAACGATTAAGAATCAGAATCGGATGTAAAAAACAATTAAAAATCAGAATTGCATGCAGTGTGCAGGGAGCCTAGGGGTTTAAATTCTAGTCAGCTCAGCAGTCAAAGGCAGTCCCAACCTCTGTCAATGTTCAACGAGCATTAAAAAAGTTGGTGATACACTACAAGGGGCTGGAAATTATCCACAAGATGCTGGGTATGTGCTGCGCTGGTGCCGCATCACTATCTGCTCTCAGTAGATTAGCAGTGGGATCACCAATTACACGTGAAGTCCTGCTTCCTCTCTGACTACAGTGGCACCTCATGTGACCTGGCAGCATGCAACAGGTCACATGAGGCACTGCTGTAGCCATGGATACAGGATGCTGGACAGGCAGGTGGAGATCCCATCGCTGGAACGCTGAGAGCGGGGGGAGTGAAGTGGCACAGTGCATCTAGGGAGGGGAAGATGGGAAGTGCGAGGAGGGGAGCATATGGGGAGAGGAGCTGCCTCTAATTGTTGCCACTCTGAAGCATGTGATTCACATTGCTTCATGGAAGAACTGCCCCTGCGCGGAGTACTGGGGGCAGTTTGTTTTACATACAAGAGTTGTTGCATGTGGCCTACAAACTTAGGGCTTGATTCACTAAACCGTGATCACTCAAATATCACACCTTTTCAAAGTTCACACCTTATGAAATGATATCACACATTATCAAAGTTAACACGCCTTATCAGAGTAGCACCGCGAGCGCTATGAACTTATGCCTGCTAATTGGCAACTCCACTCGTCCTGCCCTGAGCCCCTGCGGGTTCGTGGCGCTCACTATTCTACTCTGATAAGGCATGTTAACTTTAATTAATAAGGTGTGATATCTTTGATAAGGTGTGATATCTTTTCATAAGGTGTGATATTTGAGTTTTCACGGTTTAGTGAATGAAGCCCTTAGCCTTTAACCCCTCTCACTTCTTTCCTAGTAAGGGCCACTTGGTTGTATTAACTCCCTCAGCCAAACAGTCTTACCCCTATGTAAAGAGAGAAGATATCTGTCACAGATGACTCCTTATAATGTAAGCTGAATGGTGTTGGTTCAGTTTAAAAAATAAAATCAGTTCATATATCCGCCAAACACCAATAATGTAGTTTTATAACAAAAGGCCAAAAGGTGCCAATAAATTATGTTAAAATACAATCATATTAATGTATACTGGTGGCAGATTTTTGCCAAACTAGTGGAAGCAAAGGTTACAGAGTCCAAAATAAACAGCTTTAGATTTATACGAGTGGGCGGCTGTACGGTGATTGTCCATTAGTGCAATCAATGCTGCGTCTTCCTGACCTATTAGCCTTGCTTCAAACACTCATTATAGCTGCACTAATCAAAGCAAGGTCACAGGGATTACTCTGACACGCAGCTCATCATGTGGAGATACCTCATAAATATCCCACTCGTTATCAGCACTTTTATTGGCCCAGCTGACATGCTGATGACACAGTAACACTGCTGCTTCATAATGATATTGACAGTTTATTAACAGGACATTCTAAATATACTTAATATTCTGGCAGGAAAGCACAGACTGCAATGTGTGTCAGTGTAAAAGGAAAACTTTTTGTATTATGGTGAGATAATCTATTAGATCAGTATAATGAGGTGGGGGTAACATACATTGCTTCCTTCTCATTATTTATGTTTATTGTTAAAGCACAACTGCAGTGAGAGTGATATGGAGGCTGCCATATTTATTCCTTTTTAAACAATACCAGGTGCCTGGCTATCCTGCTGATCTCTTTGGCTGCAGGAGTGTCTGAATAACACCAGTAACCAGCATGCAGCTAATCTTGTCAGATCTGACAATAATGTCAGAGACACCTGATCTGCTGCATGCTTGTTCATGGTCTGTGGTTATGTATTAGAGGCAGATGATCAGCAGAACTGCCAGGCAACTGGTATTGCTTAAAAGGAAATTAATATGGCAGCCTCCATAGCTCTTGCTACAGTTGTCCTTTAAAACAAAACCTGTGAGGAAAAAAGAGCAAAGTTAGATACCTAAGTAGAAGAAAGCGTCTGGATGGTCCAGAAGCTTATCAGATCCTTAGCCACCTCACTGAGAGAGATGGTCCGAGCGGTTCGCCGGCGAACTTCGGTGGTTTGCGTTCGCGGAGAACCGCAAACTTTTCCGGAAGTTCGGTGCGCCCCCATAGTGCATCATGAGGGTCAACTTTGACCCTCTACATTACAGTCAGCAGGCACATTGTAGCCAATCAGGCTACACTCCCTCCTGGAGCCCCCCCCTTATAAAAGGCAGGCAGCGTCAGCCTTTTCACGCACTCATGTGCCTGCATTAATTAGAGAAGGGAGAGCTGCTGTGCAGAAACCTATAGGGAAAGCTTAGTTAGGCTGTTGTAGGCTTGTTAGCTTGCTCCTTGCTGATTCTTATTGCTAAGAAAGCACCCCTTAACAGCTCTTTTGAGAGCTAATCTTGTCTTTGTGATCAATTTTTTTTTTTTTGTGGCCCACTTGCATTATATACAGCCCTGTCAGTCAGTCGCAGCTGGCCTTTGGCACCTTGGTGGTATAATTACACACATTGTAATATTCATCACTGCATATACCTACCTGTTGTTCACAGTGCACCCACCTACCTACGTCAGCGCGCACAGTGTCACTGTGCCTGTCCGGTACCTGTCTGTGTGTGACAGGTGCACATTATAATACCCATCACTGCAAATACCTACCTGTTGTTCACAGTGCACCCACCTACCTACATGAGTGCACGCAGTGTCACTGTGCATGTCCGGTACCTGTCTGTGTGTGACAGGTGCACATTATAATACCCATCACTGCATACACCTACTACCTGTTGTTCACTTCAGTGCACCCACCTACCTACGTAAGCGCACTCAGTGTCACTGTGCCTGTCTGGTACCTGTCTGTGTGTGACAGATGCACATTGTAATACTTATCACTGCATATACCTACCTGTTGTTCACCAAACTAGATTTTGTGAAAACGGTCTACTGTTACTGGGTAGGATAGGACTACTACACTAGCTGTCACTGAGCATATATTAGGGACACATGCAGCAGACAACAGACCTAGAGAAACCAGGAAACACCACTTAGACTAACATTGGACACAGCACACAGGCAAGGTACATCTTGAAGTGGTGTTTCCTGGCTTGATTTTGTCCAGATGGTACCCGTCCCAATTTTTGTCCTGTATGTTACAGATTACAATTGTTTGTGAAGGCCTGAAGAAGGTTACTCCAAAACAAGTCGACGTCGCCTTTTTAAACAATTGCATATTTCAGCATATATTTTTGGTACTTCATAATGGGATGTTGTTTGCAAAGATGAATTTGCTTGAAGATTTGTGAACTCTGTTTTTACAAAATAACTTTTTGATACATTAAAATTTAATATCATCTTGAAACTTTTTTGTCTCTTCAAAAATACTTTTTTACTATATATCCTTGTACTTATATGGTTATATTATTGGTGTTGTGGCGCACCATTGAGGATATGGTTTTTAGTCTCCCAATTTTTCCAATTACACCCACTTGCATTATATACAGCCCTGTCAGTCCGCCGCAGCTGGCCTTTGGCCCCTTGGAGGTATAATTACTACTGTGCCAGGTGCACATTGTAATATCCATCACTGCATATACCTACCTGTTGTTCACTTCAGTGCACCCACCTACCTACGTGAGCGCACGCAGTGTGATATTTGATACCACCAGTCACTGTACCTCTTCACGGTATGTGTGTGTGACAGGTGCGCATTTGTAATACCCATCACTGCATATACCTACCTGTTGTGTTCAGTGCACCCACCTACCCACGTGAGTGTACACAGTGTGATATACCACTCCGTGCATACCTGTTAACTGCACCTGTGTGACTGCACATTGTATTAGTCAAGTCAGTGCATA